>NC_064248.1:57670000-57767500 GCF_003254725.2 Canis lupus dingo | reverse complement strand
CCGCCATTGAATAGCAAAGCCTGGTGGATAATCATTTCATAGGATAATTGTGGGCAAGTAAAAAAATAATAAAAGGAACCTACCCACTTCACCCACCCTTTTTACCTTCCCCCATCAAAGTGAGCGATGAGTTCTCCTCATTATTTTTACCTTGCTCACAACATCACTAGGTCCCTTCTAAATGAAATAGACTTAATGATAATACGAGAAGGTAAACGGAGCTGGAATAATATTTACTGTATAATCATTTGGGCTCTGTTAAGCTCAGCACTTCTCTTATCTCAAGAATCTCACTAATTGCTTCCAATCTGAAAATGACCAGACAGATTTATTTTGTTGGAAGGTTACTTGAACCTAGCGTTAAAAAGCATATATGTGTTTTTGTTTTAAAAGCCCATCCTCATCCAGTCCCCCCTCCCTTCTAATTTTAAGTAGCTGATGTTTTGTTTGGCTCCTGTTTTATTTGCTGTCAAAAAGAATTTGATGCAAAAACCATTTAAGCATGTATACAACCCATGGAGGGATTCATTTGACCTCATTATACTGCAATAAAGAAGAAATCCAGTTTGTTAAATATCACCGAACCGCATGCATTTCACATCAGATCATAAGAGCAATGCTTCAAAAGATTACCCCAGAAAGTGCTCAGAAAGATGGAATGGGTTAACTTGGTTTGCCAGAAGGTGTTCTGACAAACACAGGAAAAGAGAGATATGTGCAGCCCCCTTTAAGAGCAGAGCAACTGAAGAAAAAAGAGATTTATGCTTTTAATTAATGGCAATTAAACCATGCCTGTTGGCTTGGCCTATGGCAATTGTTCCCTGCAAAAAGGAGGCCGAGCTGGTGACAAGCATTTGAATCCGCTAAGTTCTGTCAAGGGAGCTGACTCTGCAGGCATCAAAACCAAACTAAATCAATAAAAGAATTAAACTTTTATAAATTGCATTTTGACAAGTATCAGATACCGTTAAGCTTTGATATTATGAATTCCTTGGAGGTGATGCAAACAAGAAGGGCCGCAGTTAGAGATCCAAACAATCAAAGAGGCTTGTTAACATGCGCTGTCAAATGCGTCAGTGCTATTAATTACTACAAATTAATGTGACTCTCTCTTCCTCTGGTGATTGGAATAATAATCAGCCAGATTCGTGGAATGAGCGCAGAGAACATATGCAACCCTGCCAAAAATAATAAGTTTAAAAACCAGTAGACATTTACAATCTTTGTGTTCAAAGGCTGGATGGTTTTCTCGTTGCCAGTTGTGACCTCACTTTACCCCATCTTCCCGATTCCCCGGGATCTTCTTCATGTGCTTTTTCCTGTGTGATGACAGAGGGAGGCATCCGCTCTTGCCAATAATTATTGGAGCATAGCATAAAATCTTTATTGTGCTCCATGGAGGTGTGGGGAAATATAACCCTATCCAAAGGGAAGCTCTTCTAGGAAATGAACCCAAAGGCCAAAAGTCCTATAATCTGGCCACTTCCTAGTGTGAAAACTTTGCTCTGCAGGAAGGTTGATAATTAAAATTACATGATGCTCTCACTCTGACTGTGCAGTAGGCAGGACTCGTGGGGGAAAGAGGAACCCTCATTAGAGATTCTGGGTATCCAGAATGATTCAAACAAGATTTTCCCCGAGCGTTTTGTGATATTCTACATCTACAAACGCCCATTGCCAGGATTCATCTGTTCCTCAGATCCACATTTTTAAAATAGAATGGGATTTTCATCTCAACTGCTAGAAGATTGTGATTCTGGATCCCTAGACAACCCCCCCCCCCTTTTACCCAGTGAAATGCCACAACAGACTAGAACTAAATAAATACTTGTGTTGTTAAATGTAATAATTTATATGTTCCAAAATATTTTAAAAGCAAGCATATTACAAATTAATTAGTAATAATATGCTTCCTTGTGCTTTCCAACGTATAACATTTTTTTTTCTCGTTTATTTTACTAATCTGGGCATTCTGATACCCTCCTTCTCAAAGTTGCTTTATGCCTTCTACTTGTTACTTTGTGAACCAACAGCATATGGCTTCTCACATCTGAGGAGTTTCCAAATATTTGTACTACATTTTGAGGTTAATTGAAGAAGGGAGTTTAGCCACCTGATATAGGAATTTATAATAATTTGGGGGAGGGGTTCTTTTATATAGCAGGGACTGCATATCTCATAGTATGAACTAATTTTTGATTTAGTTGAAGGCAGGACGGAGTGGAGATGGGGGTGGCAGGGAGTGAACCTCTGTCAAACTCTCTCTTGCCCTTGGAAATAGGATTACAATTTACAGTAGCATATTGTCCCTTGCTATTGGCTTGGGATGGTTCACAGCTCTAGAAAATCATCATTTGCTAATTGCATCAGTAGGCTACTCCGTAGTAGTTGTGTGGGCTTTCTTAATTGGAAAGAGACACATATCATAATAATACCTCCTACCTTGCAGTAGGAATGGTGCCAGGTGTGTACTGGTGTTTGGACTAATTATTTGATTTTTACTATTGACTGTACCTGAGTGTGTGATTTTAACACAGAGAGAAATTATCTTGACACCATCTGGTAGCAGTTTTTCATGTCTGACAAAATTTAAAACTCAGTTTGAAGCCCGGCCAGTGATAAATATGCTTAGGATTCCACAAGAACTTGGTCCACCTCTGACCTTATACATATCAGGGCATTTGTCTCAAACTGTGGTTACCGTATTTTATTGATGCGCCCAATCTGTTATCCAGGGATCACAATTCTTATGATAGATAGGATATTTGCTTGGATAGTGACAAGGAAGTTTGGGATGATTTTTTCTCTTTTTTCATTGTCAAGACATGGATCCTGGCTCTAAGTCTGGATTTAAGTGTAAGTTTTCCATTTCAAGGGCTTCTCAAGATCTGTTCAGAAAGAGCATTAAAGGGGAGAAAGAGGAAACAAATGCTTATAAAGCCGCCACAGCAAAGTCTGAGAGATAAAAGTATGGTTCTAAAGATGTGCTTTCCTTCCCTATGTGCCCGCTCAGCAAATGCAGAAGGAATTCATTGTTGGAAATTTGTGTAATCATTTTTATCTGATTACTCGGCAAGATGCTACATGAGCTCCAGCCTCTATTTTAGATACCCTGGTTTTATTATAAGCATGCTTCAGTTCCTCCAAACGTCTTTATGGATTTGAAGGGGCTGCTCAAGCTTTGTCACTTATTTTTAACAATATAATTTTCTAAGAGGAGCGTTCTTGCGAAGCCTGACATGTGATACGTGAGCACATATTGACCACTCACTATTACTTTAATGCTTCCTGGCAGCAGCAGCACATCAGGCAGAGTTCAAACAACACGTTTGCCTGGAGTTCAGCATCCATTTAAATCAAATTTGTCAGCTTTCCATTTTTTAATGCCGTTTTTTTATTTTTATTAAAATGCCAGCTAATAAATACCTTGTGAGTTCGGTGATATGCCTTGATATGAACAAGCCTCATCTGAGTGGGGGGAAAAAAAGTGACTAAGGTGCCCCTGTTAATACAATAATGTAATTATCTTTTTCCAGAGAGTTAATTTACCAAACATTTGCATTGACTTCATTTTTTTCCACCGTTATTTTGAAGGCCTGTCATTTCTAAATCTGCACATGTATGGTTATGAGTATGTGTATGTATTTTTGTTGTGCAGGGAGGTATTTCTTGCCCCGCTCATTTCCACTGTCTTCCTCCACTTTTTTCTCTTTCTTAAAACTGGGAGCTCAATTCTCAAATGATTCTCAGTTTGATAGCAATCAAGTTTGTGAATCCTCACAAATTGCGTACCTATAGAATTTAAGAATAATTATCCAGAATATTTTCTTGCTCAAAAAAGGCAGGGGGGAGGGTGATGTGGTGGTAATGGTGATGGTGAGGGGACTCAAAATTTCATATGCATGCAGAAATATAGCTACATATTCTAAGACATTTATTCACATGTATGTATGATACCAATATAATATATGACTTGATTTCTCAGCAAATATTTGTCCGTTTGATAGGTAAGTTATCTCTTTTTCCTTTGCTCATGAAGAAAATGGCAGATGAATGATCAGCTGTGGGCTATTCTTCACCATGTGGAGTGATAGATGAACAGATACTTTAATTTACCCCCTTTGTGCTTGCTCCTAGTTTGAGACTTTTGTTTTTTATTATGGTGTGCCAAGACAGAATGAAGATCCATAGACTTGGTGCAAATTATAATGAGACAAACTGCAAATACAGGTGTTGATGTTTTTCTCTATTTATGACACTGCAAATTGTCCCAAGAAAGGATTGTAGGAGAGACTTTGAATGCTTCATAGATGGATTAGTAACTAATGAGATACACACACACACACACACACACACACACACAGAGTTTTGGTTTCAATCCTAGTTATAGTTGCTAAGATTGACAACAGTACTTTTCCTCCATATGAAAATGTTGTCCTTTTGCCAAAAAGAAATGGCAATTTTCCTTCATTTCACTATTCTTGCTATAGGTTTTTAAGCAATGGAGTATAGAACTGTATGTCACCTCTGAACCTGGTTTCTGTTTTTATGGTTATTATTCTTATGGTGGTAAAAATGATAGCAAATATTAAACTCATTTCTAAAAAAGCAAAGAGACACTTCAATAGATATATGAAAGGATAAATTTTGTGCATGATCTTGAGTTATTGAGCAATTCTTTTTTTCAGCTGCGCAAAAGGCTTTTATGATCTGACTGTTCTGTGTCCCAAATCTTAAGACTTGAGACCCACATGTATTAAGTACCACCACTATTGGTCAAAGACCATGACCGTCTCTTTCATTCCTGGCTCTGAAAGGTAGCCTTCCTTTCTTCACCTACCTGCCTAGCTGCTCATGGTGTATTTTCTAGCACGACATTTAATAAATTCTATCCCACTAGTCAACCCAGACACAGACATCTACTAAGTCCATTCGATAACAAAACTATGACTCATCAACCACCATTCACTCACTTACAGCATTTAGTAATACAGCTAAACTTCAGTAACGTGAACATCCATTTTCTCTTGCTATTTAAAAAATGGCAACAGCTAGGGACACCTGGCTGGTGAGTATAGCATGTGACTCTTGATCTTGGGGTCCTGAGTTCAAGCTCCGCATAGGTGCTAGAATGTACCTAAAGAAAAAATTGGTTAAAAATGGCAACAGCTCTGGCATGGTGTTTGTGGTTCCTCTTGACTAAATAGGGAAATATTAGTGCTTTAACGATCTACTTGCAATCTGATTCGGCGAGGGCTGCACTAACCTGGTGAGATCTTGGGCAACTCATTAATTGAATAGAATTCTGCTTTCATATTAGAAAGAAAAAATAAAGGTTACATAGTCATCCCACAAGTGCGTTAGACTCTACTACATCCCTGAAGATACAATCATGAATACTGCAAGTAAGGCTCTAAATTTCCAGATCTTTTTTTTTTAATTTTTATTTATTTATGATAGTCACAGAGAGAGAGAGAGAGAGGCAGAGACACAGGCAGAGGGAGAGGCAGGCTCCATGCACCGGGAGCCCGACATGGGATTCGATCCCGGGTCTCCAGGATCACGCCCTGGGCCAAAGGCAGGCGCCAAAACGCTGCGCCACCCAGGGATCCCTGAATTTCCAGATCTTATTGGCCAGAAAAAGAGAGAAGAAAATAAATATCTACAAGGGAGTTGATAAGCACAATGGCCGTGGTAGAACAGAAGGCCAGAGGAACACAGAGGAGGGACAACCAACCCAGCCTGAGTTGCAGAAGTGTATGTCTAAGGTGAAGGATGAGTAAAAATTGGCTAGAGAAAGAGACAGAGAAAGGAAGATGGGGGAAGAGTGTTTCAGGCAGCAGGCAAGGCAGAGCCAAAGCCGGAGATAAGAGAAGCAATGGCAAAATCAAAGGATCAAAGACATTCATTTTGTCCAGGCCACAGATTTGGGGGGGGGGAGAGTGCATCTACGAGATACAAAGAACTTCCTAATATTAAAGTGAAATTGTTTTAAAGTAGGTGCTTGGTACAACTGGTCTGGATTGTGTAAATACGACTTCTAGTCACAACAGAGCCAACTACAAAGTTTCTAGAATGCTTCTTCCTTTTTTTAAAAAAATATTTTATTTATTTATTCATGACAGACATAGAGAGAGGGTAGGGAGCAGAGACACAGGCAGAGGGAGAAGCAGGCTCCATGCAGGGAGCCCGAGGCAGGACTTGATCCCGGGACTCCAGGATCACGCCCTGGACCAAAGGCAGGTGCCAAACCGCTGAGCCACCCAGGGATTCCTGATGCTTCTTTCGTGTAAAGCACTGCCCTCAAAGCTGCAGATGATGTAAAGGTGAAAAAAAAAAAAACACCTCCATACTTTCAAACAAGTTTGCAATCTAGCAGGGGAGGTAAGCAGGGAAACAATTAGAAATATGGGACAGAATGAAGTGGGTCCTTGAGCAGAGATATCGAAAAAAGTGCTGTGGAAGACCCGAGAAATGGTGATTTGATCTAGGGGTGAGGATGGAACTTAAAGACAATTTTGCTGAACTGGACATTGAAGGATGCATAGGAGTGATTCTGTTTTCATTTTCACGTATCTACACGAGCATATATTATTAAGTTATCTGACAACAGAAAAGAGATGTCATAATCTTGCCCACAGATAAGCGCATAATAAAAATAACATATGCTCTCATTTATCTCTGTTGATTTTTTCTTATTATTAAAAATAAAAGATGTTCTACATGGTATAAAGTGTGAAAATAAGCTAGTACAATAAAGATAAGAGAGCCATAAAACGGGATCCCTGGGTGGCGCAGCGGTTTGGCGCCTGCCTTTGGCCCAGGGCGCAATCCTGGAGACCCGGGATCGAATCCCACGTCAGGCTCCCGGGGCATGGAGCCTGCTTCTCCCTCTGCCTGTGTCTCTGCCTCTCTCTCTCTCTCTGTGACTATCATAAATAAATAAAAATTTATAAAAAAAAAAGAGAGCCATAAAACTAGAAAAGACCTTAGATTATACAGAATAACTTCCTTTTATTGCTTTTTTTTTAAAAGATTTTTATCTATTTGGGAGAGAGAGAAAGAGAGAGAGAGTGCGCACAAGTGGGGGGAGGGAAAGGGAGAAGCAGACTCCCTACTGCTAAGGGAGCCCGATGTGGACTCAGTCCCAGGACCCTAGGATGATGACCTAAGCTGAAGACAGACACTTAACAAACTGAGCCACCCAGGCGCCCCATCCTATTATTGCTTTTTAATATATAAATCTCAAGTCCAGAAAGTTAAGAAACACAGTTCAGAGAAACAGTTTAAAGGTAGAGATAAGACTTCTAACTACCAGTATTTCTATTTTACCAGTATTTTACCAGTATTTCTATCTCACTAAGGTGCCTCCTTTGGTAAGGAATCTACAAGTATCAAATAAAAACTAGTTTACCATAGAAAAGTACTGGACAATTTTTATATTCAGTATATAATTCGTATACACATGTTGGTCTTGAACTAATTTGTTCATCAACATTGAAAACAGTAAAAAAAAATTTTAAAAAACCATTGCAAACAGTAATAAATTAAAGAGAAATATTTTAGAGCAAATTAAAAATAAGATGGCCATGAAAACTCAAAGATGTGCGATAATATTCATAACAAATTGTTAAAAGGAGAACACAGAAGTATCACATGTTGGTTGTAATTTAATGATATAATCTCACATGCACAGAGGAAAAAATCAGCAAAGATGTATTTAAATGTCCTGCCTCTTTCTAGAATGTTTATAAATATTATTGCGAAATCAACTAATGTGTTCTGCCTACATAAAATACTAATGAAATAAAGAGGATGCATCAGTCTAGGCTTGTGAAAAGCAATTTTCTAAAGCAATCATTCACCAGAACCGAGATGTAGTAATAGATGACAGTGGTTAATGATTCAGAACAGATGAGCGATATAGGAGAGACTTTTCTCACACATAACTGTATTGTACAAACCAAAGATGATCCTGGCATTCTTTCCACTCTCTGTTCTGTGTGCTTTAAAAGTGATGGCTTCTCCCTACTATGATTTATGGTGCGTTCTGGCCCCATAATGTTTTAGAACACACCCATTCAGACTTATCTGTATGATCCTAAATCATCACAACCCTCTTCCATCCAATGGGAGGGCCTGGCCCTCAACTCTACCACCCTAAGGCCTTCCTCGCCATCCACCCAACCCAGAGTTTTCTTGATTCATCCTTTCCTCCCATCCCATGTCCAATCCAGTAATAAGTTTTGTCAGCACTACCTCCAAAATAGATTTTGAATCTGAAAACCACTTATCACTTCCTCGGCTAGGAACCTAGCCTGAGTCATCAGCAGCCCTCACCTGGAACATTGCAATAGTCTCTTAGATGCTCTTGCTTCTCAAAACCACATCCTTCACCTGGGGCCACAGTAAGGTCATGCCCCTGCATCCCCGCCCCCTCCCCCCACCGTAGATTCCCATATACCAAGGACAGCCTCCAAAGTCCTTAGCATGGCCAGAAGGCCCTCATAATTTGGACCTCACCTGTTTCCCAGGCTACTCGTCCATTCTCCTTTCCTGCCTTTTGACCCTCTGGCTTTTTTTTGCTGTTGTTGTTGTTCCAAGAACAAGCAAGATCTTAAGATATATTTCCCCTGGGTCTTTGCATGGCTGTTCCTTTTCCTTAGCCTTCCCTCAAACGTCTCCTCTTCTCTGAAGAGCCCGTTCCTACTCTGGCTGAAGGAGCACCTCTGCTCCCTTACCCAGCATCCTCCTTCATCGTGCCCATGATACTTAAGAGTCATTAAAATAATGTCCATTTCTTTTTTTTACCCATGTAGTCTCTGTCTTCCCTGACTGTTCCACGAGGATAGGAACTCATCTGTCTTGCCCATCACTCCCAAACAGAGTCTTGCACTCACCATGTGGCTACCAAGCCCTCGTAAAAGTTCTTCCCACATCCCCTTCTATGAACACCTTCACATTCTCTGGTGTAGCAGGAAGAGTGGCAGGTCACCTGAGGAGATGGGGGTTTGAAATCCAAATTGACCCTCTCTCCCTGGCTGTGCGAGTCTTGGGTTAGTACTCACATGGTGAGCCTGCTGCTATCTTCCCAATGCTGAGGATCACTGCTGACTGTGCTTTGGCAAAACTTTAAAATATGCCTCCCACCTTCTGTGATGGATCAGCATGGGGAGGTTCGGAGACTCCTGCTGCCTCCCCTGTTCTTCCCACGCTCATCTTCCGGTGGGAATTGGGATCAAATGTTTCAGCCCCTGAGGACCGTGGCTTCTATTCCCTTCATTGACAGGACAGCCCACGCCAGTCTAAGGTGCCACCAAGGACATTGCTCAGTGTGAAACTGCTGTGTGGCAAAACTTTATTTGTAAAGATGTTCTGCTCTTGGACCACACGTTTAGCTGTGGATGTAAATAAGGTGATGCAAAGGTGAGGATGCACAGGACCTTAGTTCCAGGATTTCCACCGGTAAGCTAATTGTTTCATGACATGTGAGTGATTTAGTAGAGATGTGTGCAAATTTTGTAGAGCAAATGGATGCTACACTGACCTCTTTAGTGTAAGGTAAGTGTAAGGTAAGGTGTAAGGTGTAACTACTGGTGCTTATGTAAACCAAGAAGAAGGGCTTAGTAACTGCAGCCTCGCCCCTTTAAAACATGTCATTGGCTTCATTTCATTGTTAACACCATACCTCCATCAGCTCGCATTAATTTTGCTGAATTGCAATTATTTATTTTTATGCTAGTTCTGAAGGGTAGTGCCATATATTAATCATTTCTGAAGACCTAGCATATAACCGACACACATAAGCACCAATTACAGTAAATATTGGTGGAACCAATGACAATATATGTGCCTTGGCTATATTTATATGGTCACACTTACCAGACAGATGTCTGGTTGAATCAGCAGCTTTAAAGTCTGACCTGTGTCATTATATAGAAAAAATCAAGGGGACTTAAAATACCTTTTATTTCTGTTCACTGATCCCTCACATCTCTGTGGTATTCAATCATTATTTTGTTATTATTTTTTTTAATAGAGACTTTTGTTTTTCTGATAGTAAGTAGAAATGAAATCAACAACTTGGTTATTTGTTCTATTTTGCTCACATCCTATCTTAGAGCTAAAATCTTTCATTCATTCCTTTAAAAGGGTCTTTCAGCTTTTGTTTGAATGCTCAGTTCTAAGAATAGGAGGATCTTATTTTGTTGAGATAAAATCTCCATCTAGTAACTTGTTTCCATGGGTCCCAGTTCTTTCCTTCATCAACCCAGATCTTCAGTTCTTCCACAGATTCTTGTACAAGATACCGTCCAGGGTTCTCACTGTACAGTAAATGGATAAAGGCGCAGGTTCCGGCATCAGGGCTTGTTATGTGACTCCAGTCACTAGTTCTGTGCCAACAGTAAATGACTGTAAGGATTAAAAGTAACAACCCATGTGACATGCTTAGCATAGTACAAAATAAACTCTTTTCTTAAATTATATTTCTTGCCACTGTTAGTTAATCTTGGCCACCCTATGAACATGCTTTCGATTTGTCAATGTGCCTCTTAAAATCCAGCCCCCAAATTCAGCCAAATATTTCAGATGTAAGCCATGTGTTTAGTAATTAATGAATTTAATTACTGTTCCCCTAAAACATGGCAGAAGAGAACATCTGTTCCTGTACAATGAAAAAAAAAATATGCACAAACTGGATTTTGACATGTAAATAGAGACATGGTTGTCTAACTTTGAGCAAGTTATTTTTTTCCCCAATTTTAAAGGGAAATAATTGACCTACCTCACTGTATAAGTTTCGGTGTATGGCATGATGGTTTGATTTATATATATTATGAAATGATTACTACAACAGGATCAGCTGACATCCATCTTCTCATATAGATACAATAAAGAAAAAAAAGAGAAAAAGGAAAAAATTTTATGGTGAAAACTCTTGGGATTTACTCTCTTCGGTTTCTCATGTATTGTACAACAGTGTTAGCTACAGTCATTACATTGTAAGTGCATTCTCAGCAGTAGTTATAGTATCACTGGAATTTTGTACTTTTTGACCACCTCTTTCTAATTCCCTGTCTCTCCATCCTCTGCCTCTCGTAGCCACAAGTCTGGTCTCTTTTTCTATAGGTTTTCTTATTTTGTTTCATTTTAGATATCACATGTCAGTGAGATCATACAGTATTTCTTTTTCTGACTTATTTCACTTAGCATAATGCCTTCAAGATCCACCCACATCATCACAAATGATAGATTTTCCTCATTTTTTTATGGCCAAATAATGTTCCATTGGAGACACACACACACACACACACACACACACACTTCTTTATCCATTCATCTGTTGATAGACACTTAGGTTGTTTCCATGTCTTGGCTATTGTTAATAATGCTGCTGTGAACATGGGTGTACAATATCTTTTCAAATTAGTGCTTTTGTTTCCTTTGAATATGTTCTCAAAAATAAATTGGTGGATCATATGGTATTTCTATTTTTAATCTTTTGAGGAACCTCCATGCTGTTTTCCATAGTAGCTGTACCAATTTACATTCCCACCAACAGAGAACGAGGGTTCCCTTTTCTTCACATCCATGCCAACATTTGTTATCTTTTGTCTTTTTGCTAATGCCCCTTCTAACAGGTATAGGGTGATATCTCAGTGTGGTTTTAATCTGCATTTCCCTAGTGACTAGTGATCTTTTCAAATATCCATCAACCTTCTATATTTCTCTAGAGAAATGTCTATTCATGTCCTTTGCCCATTTTTTAATTGGGTTATTGGTGGGGTTTTTTTTTTTTTTAAAGAAAAAGGATAGAATTTTTTACTGTTTTTAATTTCAGTATAGTTAATATACAGTGTTATATTAGTCTCAAGAGTACAATATAGTGATTCAACAATTCCATACATCACCCAGTGCTCTTCCTAACAAGTGTACTCCTTGGGGGATCCCTGGGTGGCTCAGCAGTTTAGCGCCTGCCTTCAGCCCAGGGCGAGATCCTGGAGACCCAGGATCGAGTCTCACATCGGGCTTCCCGCATGGAGCCTGCTTCTCCCTCTGCCTGTGTCTCTGCCTCTCTCTCTCTATGTGTGTCTCTCATGAATAAATAAATAAAATATTTTTTTAAAAAGTGTACTCCTTAATCTCCATCACATACTTCACAATCCCCACCCTCCCCACCTCCCCTCTGATAGCCATCAGTTTGTTCTCTGTAGTTAAGAGTCTGTTTCTCCATTTCGCTCTCTCTTTTCTTTTTCTTTGCTCATTTGTTTTGTTTCTGAAATTCCACATGTGAGTGGAATCATATGCTATTTGTTTTTCTCTGACTTATTTTGCTTAGCTACTCTCTAGCTCCATCCATGTCATTGCAAATGCAAGATTTCATTCTTTTTATGGCTAAGTAATATTCCGCTGTGTATATATACCACATCTCCTTTATACATTTATCTATCAATGGACACTTGGGATGCTTCCTGTGGGTTTTTTTTTTCTATTGAGTTACACTAGTTCTTTATGTATTTTGGATGTCAACCCCTTATCAGATGTATGGCTTGCAAATATTTTTTCCAGTTCCATAGTTTGTCTTTTTACTTTGTTGCTGGTGTCTTTTGATTTGGAGAAGTTTTTCAGTTTGCTGTAGTCCTAATTGTTCATTTATTATTTTGCTTCTTATGCTTTCAGTGTCATGTCCAAAAAAATCATTACCAAAGCCCATGTCAAGGATCTTTATCCCTATGTTTTCTTCTGGGAGTCTCATGGTTTCAGGTTTTATATTTAAGTCTTTAAACCTTTTTGAGGTAATTTTTGTGAGTGGTATGAGATATGGGTCCGGTTTCATTCTTTTACATGTAACTATCTAATTACCCCAGCGCCATTTACTGAAGAGACTATCTTTCCTCCATTGAATATTCTTGGCTTCACTATTACATATTAGTTGACTGTATTTGCTTTGGTTCTTTCTGGGCTCTTGATTCTGTTTCATTGGTCTGTTAGTCTGTTTTAAGTGTCAGTACCATACTGTTTTGATGACTATATCTTTATAGTATAGCTTGAAAATCAGGAAGTGTGAAACCTCATAGTTTATTCTTCTTTCTCAAGATTTCTTTGGCTGTTCAAGTTCTTTTGTGCTTTCATATAAATTTTAGGGGTGTTCTATTCTACTTTCATAAAAAATGTCATTGAAATTTTATTAATAGAGATTATATTGGATCTATAGATAGCTTTGGTAGTATTGATATTTTAACAATATTAATTCTTCCAATCCATGAACATAAGATACCTTTCCATTTGCTTTTGTCTTCTTCAATTTATTTCATCAATGTCTTATAGTTTTCAGATTAGAGTTCTTTCACCTCCTTAAATTTATTCCTAAGTATTTTATTATATTGATACTGTTGCAAATGGGATTGATTTCTTTATTATCTTTCCAGAAATTTCACTGTTAGTGTATGGAAATACTACTGATTTTTCTATATTAACTTTTTATCCTACAATTTTACTGAATTCATTGATTAGATTTAATGGTGTTTTGGTGAGTCTTCGAGCAAGTTATTTTACGGATTTGTTTCCTAAGGTGATATAAGACTTTGTGGTTTGATACTTAAAAAGCTGCAAGAATTCTTACGCCAAATGTAAGCAAAAGACTTGCTCACACCAACCAAGGCTATTCTCTCACTTCAGCAGTGGATGTTCCCCAGCAATAAAATTGAGTGCTTGGACACAGAAGGGAGTATACTGGGAGAAGGGAGTTTGTAATCTCATTATCAATAGCTGACATATTATGACCATAGTGGCCTACTGTTTTAATATTGCAGCACACTAGGCTGTTTTTCAAATACATTGTCTTTAGCCTGGAATTACCTATTGGAAAAATTCATAGGTCCTGCTATTGTTATGATACTGTGTAATGGACTAAAAGCTTTTCTTTACTCAGGTAGGAGCCAAAACAAATAAACAAAAGTCAATAGCTCCCCCATTTCCTACTCTCTGTCTTCCATTAACTTAGAAGAAAGGGAAATCACTGCCTTCCTGTATCTTCACAGAGTCTCATGAACATACATGGATGGATGCAAGGAGAGATTGATTACACAGCTAAGTGATTAAATGCATAAAGCAAGATAGAGGGTAGATAGAGGGAAGAATGGTAGGAAAGATAGATAGATAATAGATAGATAGATAGATAGATAGATAGATAGATAGATAGATAGATGATAGAATGAGAAGTGGAGGATGCTATCAGGGAAAACAACTCCAGCTGGGTTTCGGGATACTTGAATTCCAGTCTTGACTCTGCCATTAACTTGTTCTTGATTCCACTTAGTCCTTTACCCTCCCTTGATTGTTGCAGTAAATTAGAGGTGTTGCCAACCAGCATGTTGGGCTATATTGACAGAGACAGCTCTGTAAATTCATCATCGCTGCCCTATTTACCACCATTCCTCCCTGGCAATAGTTTGCCAGGATTCTTAGTAGAAGAGATACTTACTACCCACGCCTCCAAACCACACTCTCAGAAATGCCCATTTTCAGGCAGCCTGGGTGGCTCAGCAGTTTAGCGCTGCCTTCAGCCCCGGGCGTGATCCTGGAGACCCAGGATCGAGTCCAGCATCAGGCTCCCTGCATGGAGCCTGCTTCTCCCTCTGCCTGTATCTCTGCCTCTCTCTGTCTCTCTGTCTCTCTCTCTCTCTCTCATGAATAAATAAATAAAATCTTAAAAAAAAAAAAGAAATGCCCATTTTCAGAAATGAGAGGTAGTTTGGGGTATCTAGGACTATGTCTAGCTTCCAAATTCTTCACATACATAAACATAGCCTCTTAAAATTTGCCATTCAAAATATATTTCTATGAATACAATTCTTTATGTGAACACTAATTTTTCTAAACTCTGAGGAACAGACCTGCTTTTGCAGTTACCTGGTTTTCTTGGGCCCAGACCAGTTGAAAGTGCTCAAATCTTAGGCAAAATCGTGACATGTGAAAATTTCCATACAGCTTGCTTCAGCTTTCCCTTTCTGTGCTATATTTCCCGCAGTGACAAGGGACCTGATAACTTCCTGCTCTTTTAACTCCCAACTCACTACAGACTGAGAGAAATCCTGATAATTAGTAAGTATACATTATAAAATCCTATATCATTATGCCTGGAAGGGGCTTACGGATTTTGCTGTAGTATCTGTTGTCAACTTCACCACCACCTCTTCCAGCCTGGAACTACATTTCTCCCAACCTCTTCCCCGTATGTCCTGGCCAGAGTCAGCATCTCTTTCATGAAGAGACACTACTGTGAGAATTGAAAGGCTGAAGAAGAGAAGCCATAATTCTCAGGATGCAGTTCAGTTAGATGCATGAGTAGATGTGAGGTTCTAAAGAATTACTAGGTGAGATTCTGAAGAATTACCACCATCATTGCTACAGACTGAGAGAGACAACAGGAACTTTCCAGAGGTCCTTAAAATTTACACTCCACTGAATCACCTGCTTTAATATGGCATCCTCAGATCATTGCCAGTCACTTCCCTGATCTTGGTTCCCATAACTCTTCCAGTGGTTGGTTCCCTGCATTGAAAGTCTTCATATTTGAAATGCATAGTGGCTTCTATTTTCCTGACCAACATTGGACTCTGTAGGCACTACCCGATTCAGCTATTTATGGGTATGTGAGTCCACTTTGTGACATATCTGCTGAGTTGGCATTCATCTTATTCTTAAACACTTAAAGCAATATGGAAATTGCTTGATTTGGAATCAGCCTATTTCATTAAAGAATTGCCCAAATTGCTACAAGGCATATCATAGCGTAAAATAGAATGAGCACAGATTTTTTTTTTTTTTAAATCACAAAAGCCCGGCTTTGAAACCTATTTGCCACTTACAAACATTGGGTAAGTTGCAAAACTTCTCAGCCCCAGTTTTCTTCTTCGTAAAGTGAAGGCAGTAATTGTACCAACTTTTCAGGGTTGTTATAAGGACTAAATGAAATCAAGTCTATAAGCCGTCTTCTCCTTATACTAACCACAAATTGACATTCATATAACTTTCAGGCTTTGGGCCTAATTCTGTCATGTGGAGTCATGCAGCTGGGCCCCAGCTGGCCCACAGAGCACCTTTGTCAGAGCGAAAGGTTAACTCAGTCTGGCGTTGGGGCATATGGCTTGGTAAGCAAAGCAAGAACTAGATTTCAGCCCCCGCTGCCCCTCAGCTGAGCACTTTGGAGCACCTTGAGCCTGAAAACTACTGGCTCACTACAGGCAGAGCAAATATAATCTCTCATGAAAATCCTTCATATGTCTTAAGACATCTCTCAATTCCTCAACTCATCTTTCCTCTTCTCTCTAAACTAAACAGTGCCAACTGGATGAGGACTGCCCCCATAGTGAAATAATAGTGCACCCTTCATTAATGAATGATTCAGCCAGAGGATGGATAAGCTGGAAAACGAATTATACCAACTGAGGGTCGTTCACACTAAAGCGTCTCCTTAATCACACATTAATCTGCATTTTTAAATGTTACTGGAGAGGTTTATCTCTTGTTGAAGATTGTTGGACATCCCTGACAATGGGGTGGTGGTGGCTATGTGGTGTCTCCCACTGAGTAGGAAAAAGGGGAAGGTGTGTGGAATCCTCACTTGGCCTGCTCAACTTCACCTAAGGGGCCCCCCTTGTTTCATCCTTTAGGGCAACTAGCCAGGGAACAGTGTGACAGCGGGGGGGGGGGGGGGGGGGGGGAGGGTGACATCTACTTCCCCTCTAGGTGGTTGACCCACTTCAACTTTCGTTGGATCCAAGGCAAGAGAATAAATGGAAGCCTATAGATCATAAGCCTAAATATTTTTTAAACTTTTTAAAAAGGATTTTTTTTATTTATTTATTTATTTATTTATTTATTTATTTGACACAGAGAGAGAACAGGAAGGGGGAGCAGGAGAGGGAGAAGTAGACTCCCTGCCAAACAGGAAGCCCGATGTGGAGCTCGATCCCAGGACCCTGGGATCATAACCCGAGCCAAAGGCAGATGCTTAACCAACTAAGCCATCCAGGTATCCCCATAAGTCTAAATATTAAGAAGTTATAAATAAAACTAAAAACTGCTAAATAAAATATGTCCTATCTTCTTAATTTGACAAATATTCATAATGACAAAATTGAGAAAATGTGTGTAAAACTATTTTTTTATATGACTGACAGCAAAGTATCAAAGATGACTGAGATAATTATTATTGTGCATGTCTGGGTGTTCTGTTGATGAGCTGGTGATACTTGGATGAATAGTAAAGACATACATAATTTATTAACCATTATATATTTGTTACATAAAATTAATTTGTCTTGCCTTCATTTTAGCAAAGTTACTAACTATATTGGTATGACCAAGATTTTCATGTGTTCTATTGGCAGCAGTGACAAATTAACCAGTATTTCTTCAGTCACTATAGTTCATATATGTAATATATTTATTTTATTTCATCTCAATTTGGAGAAACTACTCTGCTAAGGCAGGAACAATGGGAATTGTCAATAAAATTCTTAAACCAACACTTGAATTAGAAAATGAACTTTACTTATGAATTTTACATATGCTCAAAAAACTGTAAAGCAGTCACATGTAACAAAGTGGCACTTTGGCAGAAAATATTATAAACTATCTTAATACCAAATGCATTGCTTTCATTTTTAACGTGAATATGTTAAAGGAATATCTTTTTAAAAAGGAATATCTTTTAAAGGAACGTCTAGATATATACAATCTTACATTCTTATTTTACATTTTTCCAATTGGGTTATTATAAAGGAAACAAAAATTATTAGGGCATCGCTTAACTTATTCAAATCTCTCTTCAGTTAAGACTATATTATACTTTCATCTATAATGGTCAGAAACATAGTCTCCATTAAAATTAGAAATTATTGCAAATTATTTATATATGAATGATCTCTGGTTTTTAATCAAACTTTTATGTTATTTAAATAAAGCTTAATTTCTATTTTTGAAATTTTTAATTATTGTATTAAACATTTTCATAAAAGCAAAACTATGTGCAATTCTAGTGTTCAGAGGCCATCTAGTTATGAATGTAGAGTAGAGGTACCATATGTCCTACAGGTTACATCTAGACTGACAAATACAATTTTAGGGGTGATATGACTTGTTACAAAATGTTCCTTTTCTACTCTATGCAACTGTAGTGAATACTGTGCTGGTTCCCCAGTACCTGGAACCAAGTTGGAACAGAGAGAAGCAAGAAGATGGATGCTTGGTGGTGTTGGGAAATGACACTTTATTATGCAAAAATCGATAACATTCACACTATATGAGAGGAAGAATTTGACAAGTTAATTTGTCTTTTCTCTTACCTAAGTGCTTGTGCCAGTGAGATTCTCCTTGCACCCCAGGGCACTGTTTGGCTCCTGCAATAGGTGGTAGCACAGTCCACAAAGCCTTGTGGCTTCAGACGCTGTTTAAGGGACAAAGGGCAAGAGATGAAGAGACGCATTTTCCTGGGTCTTGAACCATGGTTGTCACTGGGGTGGGTCACCCTGTGTCAATGCTAATCACCAGTCCTGGGAGAGAGAGGTGTCTGTGTGCTCTTTAATACATACATGTGTGTATGTGTGTGTGTGATCTCTGGAGCCCCAAAGGGTAGTACTGCTAGGAAGCCTCCCCTCCATGGAGGTCTGACTGAGTCTAGCACAGGGAGCCTATCTATACCTTAACCCAGGTCGCGTCCCCCTGGGCAGGATTTGCCTAAAGCTTGGGTCTCTTCACTCACTTTCCGCTCAAAGTCTTCCACATGCCGTCTTTGTGTTTGGAGCATCTTTGAAGCTACTGATCAAGAATTACTGTTTTTGATTGACATTACATCTCCCTTTTTGATATCCTTGAATGAACCCCTCTGGTTATAAAGTTTCTGACAAAAATTTGCCTCTCTCTTGAGGGAGGTTTTACTGTAATTTATAAACTATACCCGGGCACCTGCCTTTTCTAGAAAAGGCACAGATATACCTCCTTTAGAACAAGCTCTCCTTTCTGTTTCTCACAGTCCATGAATTAAAGAAATTTTCAATAAATGGGAGTTCTTGTTTCTTGGTTTTGTTTTTGCTTTTTCTTTTTTTAAGAATTTGCTGCTGTGACATACTGTGTTGTATGCCATGTATCTACTGATCTCAATGAAGCTCTCATTACTATGTTACAGTTTAATAAGAGCAAATGAACTTAGTAATCAAAATAATGTGAGGAAAGTGCCTATAACAGTGCTTAGCATGAAGTAAGTGCTTACTAATGTTAGCTTTAAAAAAAAAGATTTTATTTATTCATGAGAGACACAGAGAGAGAGGCAGAGACTCAAGCAGAGGGTGAAGCAGGCTCCCTGCAGGGAGCCCAATGAGGGATTTGATCCCAGGGCCCCAGGATCGTGACCTGAACCAAAGGCAGACAGATGCTCAACCACTGAGCCCCCCAGGTGCCCAATATGTTAGCTTTTTTATTGGGATTACTATGATTGTAAATTTAGATATGGCTTCCCATGCCCCTCAACACAAATTCTCTATGATCATTCTGATCCCATTGTGAGGCATGCAGGGCAAATATCTACAGATAGTAGAACTGAGAGTCAGAGAGCTAGAGCTGATGAAGATCCCACACTTGTGCATGTGGGTCTACGGCCTGAGTTCTTGAATTCTTAATTCTTATCAGTCAAATAGAAGCAATGGCATCTTTTGCCCAAAGCAGTTAAATCCTTTTTTGTCTTTTCACCAAAAGAAGTGCCACAAGAGCCCCCAAATAGAAAAAACACCTTGAGCCTAACACGTACCTAACATGGGCAACATCGTCACAATTCTGAGTATGGGTCTCCGTAGGATGAAATTGAGTTTACAGAACATGAGATTCTAAGTTTCCTACTTAAGGGAAGTGTAGGTCAGAACTGTGCCTGCCTTTTGAGGGTTATGGCAACAGGTCACTGACGCAGGCAGAAAGTAATTGGCAGATGGAGCTCCCATGGAAGTTCCCCAAATCAAAGTTAGCACATGGCTGAGAGCTGCTGGGGACTTGGCTTTACTCTTCTGGGGCCGCCAGTGATACACTTTCATACTGTCTTCTTTTCAAATGTTCTCTTTGGTCTCCTGAAACTTCTCACTAGGAGGACTGAAAAGCTTAGTCATTCCCCATTGACCCTGCCCCCCCCCCCCCCGCCAGCTTCTCCCTTCCATGTAGTTCTATTGCATGTGCAGTCCCTACTACAACATTTAGTGTTGCAGTGTACATCTCAGACAACAAATGAGGCTTCTCTCCACAATTAGATTTTAAGCAACTTAAGGGAAAAGGCTATGTATACACTTGTATGTCCCTCATCATATCCATCACAATGCTGAGCAGAGGTAGGGGTTCAATCACACTTGTCAGTTCTCAAATTTTTTGTGTTATAACCCTTTTATACTCTTAAAAATCACTGAGAATCTAAAGAGATGTTTATGGGATTATAGCTATCCCACACATACCATATCAAAAATTAAAACTGAGAAAATTCTAAAATATTACTGCAAACAAGACAACAGATGTGTACTTTTTTAAAAAAGATATTTATTTATTCATGAGAGACACAGAGAGAGGGGGCAGAGACACAGGCAGAGGGAGAAGCAGGCTCCCTGTGGGGAGCCCGACATGGGACTCAATCCTGGGTCTTCAGGATCAGGCCCTGGAATGAAGGCGGCACTAAACCACTGAGCCACCAGGGCAGCCCAGATATGTACTTTTTGTTATGTTTCTGCATAGATGCACAGAAAACTTGAAGATTTAAAAATAATAGTGCATTGGCCAATACTGAGGTTATAGAGACTATACCAGGTGTATAATTGAAGATAACTATTTAAAGCAGAGAAATAATCAAAACAACTGAGCTAATCTCAGAAAAGGCATGTTTATATTCTAAATTTAACTACTTCAGAAAATTCTAGAAAACATAAGATTTCCTAAACATACATTTCATAAATTGTCAGAAGAATGATACTACCCCATATTATGTAGTCTTTGGAAAACCTCACTGTACACACATGAGAGAATGAGTGAAACAGGCTAAAGCTATTTCAGTAGTATTATAATAAAACAAAAAAGGAGTTTTAGCTTCATAGATCCCCTACAAGAGTCTTGGGGACCTCTAGGTATTCCAAGACCAGACTTTAGAGACCAGTGGATTAAATTACAGTCTTGGTTAGTTAGACCACTTAAAGTTGCTTATTACACAAAATTACTACTAGAAAATTATAGGACCATTAGAATCTATATTCTAGTAACTGGCATTTGTATTAGTTGCATACTGCTGAAATGAGTCAACCATTTATTTATATTAGTCATTTATGTGACCCCTAAACTTAATGGCTTAAGTCTATAAACATTTATTATTCCCAGTTTCTGTGGATCCAGAACCTGGGTATAGTTTAGCTGGGTGCCAGTGACTCAAAGTGTCTGATGAGGACCAGTGCTGTGGTCTCAAATGAAGGGAATCTGCTTCCAAGCCTGCTTCTGTGGTTGTCGGCAGAATTTGGTTTCTCACAGACTCTTGAATGGAGGCCTTGGTTTCTCATTGTTGCCTGGAGGTCCTTGACACATAGACCTCTCTATAGAGCAGCTCACAGTCTGGCAGCTGGCTTCCCGCAGAGCAAGTGAGTGAAAGTGAGAGAGGGGTCCCAAGATGAGAGTCTAATTGGGTGACAGGTTCTATTTCTTAGAAGCAAGTCAACAAATCCAGCCCACACTAGAGGGGAGGTGACTTCCAAGAATATGACCACCAAGAGGCTGAAATCGCTGAGCACCACCTTAGATGCTACGTATAATAGCCTTTTCTTTATTGGAAAGGGAAAGGTATGACTCAAAGAATGAATGATAAACAAAGAACCAGTTTCTCACATTATTCTGTTAGTCTTATGCCCAGCTTCCACTTGTTATAACACCATTTCTTTCTTACGTGGCTAATACTCCTGTAACCAATGAAGTGGCTTTATATTGGTGACAAGGGCCTCTTTGACGATTTTGAAGATTAGATATTTGAAGCATTTGAAGATTAGAGCTCTAGAGCTTTCATTCCTCTTATTTAGGTTTCATTGGGTTGTCTATTTTAATAAACATTTCTCATCCCGTGGTGTGTCAGGTTACTAGCTATCCTTCAAAATCCATCTTTTCCATATTTCTGGGCACACGGCCACCCAGCAAGCAATTACATTTCCCAGCCTCCTTGGCAGCTAGAAGTGACTATGGGCCTGAAGTTTAGGATAATGGGATGTGAGAGAAAGAGATGTGTGCAACTTCTGTGTCATCTCCAACTTAAGAAGGGCTCCACATGCTGGATTTTGGCTCATCACCGTCCCTACCAGCTGGAAATGATGACAACTTGAGCGGCCTTGGAAGCCATATGTTGGAGATGGCAGATCCACCCTGGCCTCGGGGAGCAGAGCTACCTCTCCAGTCTGAATCAGCCAGATTGTCCTTTGAAAGAGAAACAAACATCTACATTATTTAAGTCACTATTTGGGGGGCCTTTTTGTTATTCTTCAGGTACTATATTTGAGATAAATTAGACTAGAAACCAAGACAGATGTTGTAAACACCGTTTTGGTATATAGTGCAGGATATTGTGTATGTGTGGGGAGAGGGATATATGGAATCTCTTTGTACTTTCCACTCAATTTTGCTATGCACCTAAAGCTGCTCTAAAGTGTATCAATTTAAATCAAAAAAAGTGTTTTGCTCTAAGTAACAAAAAATATTGTATTCAGTCATTCATTTATATCACTTAGCAAATATATGAGCACCTACTACTATGTACCAGATACACTGGGGATATTGTAGTAAAAAACACAGTCACGTTCTTTACCCTTGTGCAATTTTTTTTTCTGGTTAGGGAAATCAAAGTTAAATAAGTAATTACGTATGCATTACTTAATTACAATTGTGATTAGTGCCAAGAAGGAAAGTATGAGTGCAATGTAAGTATATAACGAGAGGCCCCAAGCCTATGAGACTCTAATGGAGATCATTTTATCATTATATTTTATTTTTTAAAATTTTTAAAAGATTTTATTTATCTATTCATGAGAAGCACACAGAGAGAGAGAAAGGCAGAGACACAGGCAGAGGGAGAAGCAGGCTCCACACAGGGAGCCCCACACGGGACTCGATCACACATGGGGCTTCACCCTGGGCTGAAGGCGGCGCTAAACCGCCAAGCCACTGGGGCTGCCCTCATGTACGTTTTAAAATAAATATATTTTATTGAAATTTAAAATAATCAATGAAAATAATTTCATATTGTAAAACCCCTTTATTTATTGAAAGAGATGCTCTAGGCAGTTAAAAAAAAAAAAAAAACTGGGCATGTGACCTTAGCCTCCATTTCCTCATCTGTAGATTTCAAAGATACAGATAATTTGCAGATGGTATTTAGCTTTTCCCCTTCTTACATCTCTATCCCCAGATGAAATCTTCACCTTCATAGTAAGACCTAATTTTTTTCAACAGCTATCACAGTGCCAGATTTAGATAAAAGAGATTCTTTGTTCCCAAGAATAATCTGAATATGTATGGAAAGGGTCATGTTAATCCGTGTTTCAATGAGATAAAATGGGCCCAAAGGAGAAATCAGGCTAAGATCTGGGAGAAATGAATCCCAGGTCAACCTGGCGTTTTGCTTTTTGTGTTCATCTGTTAAAAAGAAAAGAAGCAAGATATTTACTCTTCTGACACTATACATTTCTGAAGTGCTTTGAGCTCTTTGGATGTTAGCTAGGCCCCAGGTAATACATCTGGGTAAGGCCTTCTGAAGACAGGCACTTGGATTCTGCTAGTTGTGTCCTTTTACTCTTCTGTAATTCCTTCCCTGTGGAGATATCATGGGAACAGGCCAGAAAGCTAAAGCACCTTAAGCTTTGGGCCTATGAGAAATCAGAGAAGCAGTATGTAGTCAAAAATCATGAAGGCACTACACCCAGCCTACCTGGCTCTGGCTCGGGCACTTACTAGCTGTGTGACTTTGGGTAAGTTACTTAACTTCTCTGTTCTCCTGTTGCCTCATCTGTAAAATGAAGGTAATAGCACTGACTTGGTAAGTTGTGAGAATTAACCTGAGTTTGAATTCATGTAGAGTTCTTAGAACCAGGGTCTAGCATGTGGCAAGTGACTACTAGTTTTGTTGTGTTTTGTTTTTTTAAGATTTTTAAAATTTATTTATGAGAGACATAGAGAGAGAGAGAGGCAGAGACACAGGCAGAGGGAGAAGCAGGCTCCATGCAGGGAGCCCAATGTGGGACCCAGAATCTCCAGGATCAGGCCCCGGGCCGAAGGCAGAGCTAAACCACTGAGCCACTGGGGCTGCCCCCACTACTAGTTTTTATAATTAATCCCACTTGGATAAGATTTTTCATTTATAATAGAACATTTTAAGTTGGGTTAATTCATCCACAAAGGGTGGGGGAGGCATATAGAGGCAAGAAAAAAAAAGTGCAGAAAAGGATTCTTCGAATAATCAGATATATTGTTCCCAGAGAAAACTCAGTTTGTTTCATACCAGACCCCAAAGCTCTACCTGGCCTTGCCTTGTCCTGGTTAGAAAAATGAAAGAAAACAGTCATTCCTTCTCTCTCTCTTTTTTAAAAATGTTTTATTTATTTATTCATGAGAGACACAGAGAGAGAGAGGCAGAAGCAGGCTCCCAGTGGGGAGCCTGATGCAAGTCTCAATCCCAGGACCCCGGGATTATGACCCGAGCCAAAGGCAGATGCTCAAGCACTGAGCCACCCAGGTGCCCCTCACTCCTTGTTTCTCACTCCTTACTGGATAGTGAGAGATTCTGGACCCTTAGAGAATGGCCATGGTCCAATGAAGTTTTCCCACCAAAGCCTACACTGGCCTTGAAGATACATCCTTCCCAGTCCATTGTTTTTCCAGCCATTGGAAAGAATTTAAAATCTTTTCAAAATCACCAGCCTTTCCCAGCAAGTCACACATCCCCAAAGCCAAGTTCAATCACACCTCTCAGTCAAAGGAACCTACTCTCCGGAAAGAGAGGGTCGGTGGCTCCTGAGCACAGCGTAAATTAATATCACAGCTGCCACTTTCGTAAGAAAATCAAAACCAGCTCTTCAGTTTGTAAACACAAACTCCGCAGACCACTGTAGGAAAGAGTGTTCTTAAGTAGTCTGAATTTGCAACACCCAGAAAAACCTTCAGGGTGTTATTTACAGTATTTGCTTCATAGGGAGGAGAATTAACGTTTCAGCGGCTCAAGAAACAAATGCACAGATAGGAAAGCAAGCAAGCAAATTATTTAATGATTACTTTTTAAAAATATGTCACTGTGCAGAAAAGTGTTTGGAGAATCACGGAAGGCCTGTGTCACCGTATGACACTTCTTCATTATCACTTCAATAGCCATGAATCCAGGGGGTGGGAGCTCAAACCCTTAGTATTTCTGACTGCCATGAAACACTTCATATAAAAATAATGACTTTAGTGCTTGGAACCCCACCCCAACATTTTAGAAAATATCACATTCTTACCTTAAAGCAATGCTTTGCGTATTTCAAAAATATTTGATGTGTTTATTGCATTTCGTGTCTAAGGCATTTAATTTGCGATTCACTGTTCTTGATGAAGTATTATCAATAATGCATTCTTCCCATAGTCTACCTTAAAAAAAAAAAAGCATTTACGATGGGATAAAGTAAAACATCAACGGAAAGATGCCGAATGAATTTTACCTTTCCCTTTCCACAGTGCAGCCATCACTATGGAACTCCGAGGGCGGATTACTGCTTTTCTGGTACTTGAGTGTATCAGGACATGGATTTGCCGACAACAGCTGCAGCAAATTCCCCTGACTGAGAAGAATTACAAGTATTATCACCTAGATCATTAAACCGGGTTCATAGATTGCAGAATGTTTTCAATCAATTCATCTTAGATAACTTGAAGCCAGCTGGACCCCCTCAGTGAGAACTTGACTTAATTGGCCAATAAGTGGCTGAAAAAGGTGCATGCTATTTGATAAAATTACGGACTGAGCAAGTGATTACAGTTTGGAGAAGCACCGAGTGTAGACTGCAGGTCAGCCCTTTTGGGGAGGGCTAAGTTAATGTCCACTATTAAGGGCTGCTGTGAAAAATGGTGGCTTGCTTGGAGCTCAGATGGAAAAAGAAGATCCAGGTCAGGCTTCAGCTGATGGAGTGGGGGAGAAGCACACATTTATCATCCCTTTGGCCTCATTTCTGCCTGGGTAATAGTCCCACACTAACCACTCCGGCAGTTGCCTGATTTTCTGTCTCCCTTTCATTTTATTGGCATAACTAAAAATATTGCCCTAGCCAACAAATCCATCTGGAAGGAAAAAAACCACTTTTTCCTCAATAACGTCCCAAGAGTCTTTTCCACCAAAAGGTTAAGGAATCGGGAAGTTGAATATCAATACATATCAATAATTATTCTCTCCCTTTAGTGAAGAATTATTGTTTGCATGTTAGATGTCCACATTTTTATCAGCAAGCTTAAGAAAATGTGAAATCAAAATTGGAATATGTTACCAGACTGTTGGCAGAAATTGTTAAATAAAAACAACTCTTTCTTCGTGTTGAAACAAAGGTTTCTTAACATAATGCTTCCATGGCATTTTTTCCCCCTGCCACTAAACGTTTTAGCCAGTTTGCAAAAAAAGAAAACTTTTGACAGATTTAGTTCAAGATTTCAGGTTAACAGACCTGCAACAACACATTGTCACTTGAATTATTGGTGTTAGACAATAATATGGCTTTATTCGGGGGGAAGTCCCAAGAAGAAGGTTCCAGCGCATGATGTACTCATTTACTCTTATCCAGAAATATACCCGTTTCGTGAATTTTTACTCAACAAAGTAATTTTACTAAATACTAATCATCGTTGGGGTTCTAGCAAGTAGGCAGATGGAAGATAATGCAAACTAAGGCCACCGTTTGAACCATAGCCTAAGCAATCAGACACATCTTAAACTTTCCGGTGTTCTTAAGAAAAATGCACTTGTCAGCTTGCAAATGCCAATTGCATCACTATTATCCCTTCAACTCAATTTTTTAACTTACTTTTGGAAGTCTGATCAATGATTCTGAACTTTACTTTGCTCATTAGCGAGACACTTGGGCAGACATAACTGGAGTACCGTAGAAGAAATCTTTGCAGCACTTGGATGGCCATGTTCACCCTTTTATGGTGGCACAGGCCTTTTTTCCAAGTAGGAAATGTCATTCGACCTTGGAGCCCCTGCACCTGCTTGTCCTTCTATCTGGAATGTTCTTCTTCTATTCTTCAGGCCTGGGCTCATAGATCATACCCTCAAAGAGGTCTTCTCAGCCATTCTGCTTAAAATGGCCACCCACCATCCTTCCTTGTTCCTTGCCCTGCTGAATCTCTACTCTATATATTTATGTGCTTATTTTATACCTCCACCAGAAGAATGTGAGTTCTATAAAGATCAGGGCGTGCTTTGTCTTGTTCATATCTATATCCCTTGTGCCTGGCATGTATTACATGTTCAATAAACATGGATAAATGGATCTCTTGTCCAAGAGCCACTAAGAATATAATATATAGGGTGTCATAGAGACAAGCACCAAGTGTTCACCAGAGGCACTCCCCAGTCGAATTTGTCAGATGACCAGGGTAGTTCCATAGCAGATCTAGTTGCTATTGAATAGTTCATGGCCAAACAGCTCACCAACTTCTCAACATCCCCATGTCCCCCAGAGCCCTGCTATAGTCCCATTTATTTGTCCTAGAAGTGTTTCACCTCTGCTCACAGCTTTACTCTCTCCCAGACTTCCTCACCCCTTACCTCTCTCTTCCACTGGCCACCATCTCCCATTGGGCTTTCATCCAGTCCTCTCATTTTCCTTAATAGCTTCATGTTCCCCATCATCTTTCCAGTTAGTTTGTAAGCTCACTACAGGCAAGAAATAGGCCCTAGATAACTTTCCTCAATCTTCACTGCTTTAATCCCATAAAAGGTATATGATAAGTATACGTAAAGTTGGAAATCTTTTCAAATAGAAGCTATTCGTTTGCATAGCAAAACAAATACCTAGAGCCCAGCTTGGCCAGGCAATGTGTATTCCACTAATGGAATGCAACTATGTCATTCATTCCTCCCACCCACCACAGAGGTAGTTTCTTTCTTTTTTTTTAAAAAGATTTTATTTATTCATGAGAGACTCAGGCAGAGGGAGAAGGAGGCTCCCTCAAGATGCCCAATGTGGGACTCCATCCCAGACCCCGAGATCATGCCCTGAGCTGAAGGCAGATGCTCAACCGCTGAGCCGCCCAGGCATCCCACACAGGGGTAGTTTCTGTTGTTAGCTGCTACTTACAGGTGAGGAACACAGGACCTAGGGGTGCTTGGATGAGGTGCCAGAAAGACTGGGGCCCACCTGGATTTAAACCCAGGTTGTTCTGTCCCAGAGCCTGAGCCCTTAAGGGCAATGCTCTGTGGCATCTGTGACTTCTAGTCTTCTGACTTCTCTCTGAATTTGTGTTTACTCAGGCCTCAAATCTTCCAAGGACAAACTGAAAGTCAAGCATACTCTGCCGGTCTTAAATTATTTGCCTTGTTTTTATCTTGTATTTGTTTTAAATTATTTGTCTTATTTTTATCATAGCCATCAACCAGGTCTGACTAATGAGAAAGCAAGTCGTTTCCAACGCAGCAGCCTTATAAATCAGCATCTTATGATGCCTCAATCTGTGTTGATTTTCTGAATAGGAGACTTTCACTTCCACGCCACCCATCTCCTGCTTCTAAAATAATTTTTCAGAGTGATCTTGAAGAAAAAAAAAAAAAGTAAGGCAGGATGTTGGAGGATCATCATCACAAGCTTTTTGATGACCACATTGTTGCTCTATCAGCTGTTTGAAATGGAAATCAATTTCTGGGTGGGAGAGCCAAGCGGGGAGGAGGAGCTGTAATTTCCTCCCCTGTCATTTATTCCTAGAGTATTTCAGTGAAGAGTTAAATCAGGGAGCACCGGACCGGTGGTGCACACATTTTTTCTCTTACCCCGAGATCTTTCAGGTGAAAGGGCAGCACTGAATTAAGCATTTAGTGTATTCAAAATCCGTGACCCGGAGCTGGTGCCTGAAAGCATCATTGATAATAGGGTTGGGAGCACATTATACTTTCCTGGTACTTATCTCATCTTGCCTCGGACAATCTTCTCCGGGAGTCATAATTATCCCACTAGGAAAACTGTCCCATTGTCTGCTAGTCTTTGCTGGCAGGAAGTTTTTCTTGCTCTCTCCCACTGTATCCTTTCTCAGCAGGGCCCATTATTTCTCATTTAATTAGTAGCACTTGATATAAATAGCCCTTTCTCTTCATTTATGTTGTTTTCATTTAAATAATTACATAGCACAACGTTCCCCCTCCCTATGAGGCACTGGTTTTGTGGGCTGAGAAACAGGATTGCAAACCACAGGCTTCCGTATAGCAAGTATGACTTGGCCTTTTTCAAATGAGCAAGGCAAATGCCTCTGTGCTGATGGTGGACCTTCAGGAACATGGACAAATTATCCTTTTTCCTCTAGGAAGGGATACAGGTAGTAACTGGCTGGCACATCAAACTACCCAATAACACAGCTATTGATGTGCCTAATGGAATGTCTGCTCTGGCCCAGGCGTTGTGCAAGTGCCAAGGGTACAGTGGTGGACGAGCCAGATGTAGGCCTATCCCCTCATGGGGCTTACATTCTAGACTGTAGAGGAGAGTGGATTTGAGACAGTGAAACAGTAGGAGGAGACAGTGCTGTCAAACATTGATATGCCTACACATTTACACATTATAAAAGACAGATGCTAGGGGTACCTGGGGTGGCTTGGTTGGTTAAGCATCTGACTCTTGATTTCAGTTCAGGTCATGGTCTTGGGGTCCTGGCATCAAGCCCCACATGGAGCTCTATGCTCAGCATAGAGTCTGCTTGGGATTCTTTCTCTCCCTCTCCCTACCCTCCCCCCATTTTTGCTTTCTCTCTCTAAAATAAATAAAATCTTACAGAAAAAAGATTCTGATTCAGTATACCTGGTAGATTCAGTATTTTCAGCCTGCATCTCTAAATAGCTCCCAGGTGATGCTGACATTGTTGGCCCCAAGACAACATTTTGAGTAGCAAGAAGTCTAGACTCATCTCTACTGTCAAGAGAACTTGTGCCACTTGGACAGGTTCCTTAAAGAAGTTAAGTGTTATCTTCTAACAAATGGTGCTCTACTATCCACTCCACTGAGTTGTTGTGAAGTCAAATAAGTGTAAAAACATTTGAAAAAATTTTGTGCTGTACAAATCCATAGCATTATAAGAAAATAATATTCTTGTACTCCATGCATTTCTGAACAGTGAGATTAACCACAACCTGATGTGACATCGTTTTGAATAATGATTACTTCCACACCTCTTAAACTCCGCTTTCAAAGCACATATCTTTAGTTTTAAGACCAAAGGAGTTGTGCTTCCTAATTACAATGCCATAAGCAAAGAAAGCCCTCTATTTTTTAAAGCACCAGGAGATTTTGACTTCACTGTGAAATGTTGTTAGCACCAGGTACCACCATAAAATGGTCTTTGGATAGGACTTGAGGGTTTTTTTGATATTTTAAAAAGGAATAGGACATCTAATTGCCTGGGAAATACTGATATTGGGGGTAATTTTAAATAATTTTTCAAGCCATGGGTTCCCTGTTATAAAGTGTCATTAAAGGCAAGGATTTGGGTTTGCAACTTACTAGTTGTGTAAGGGAAGTGACATAAACTCTCTGATTCTAAGTTTCCTCCGTTGTAAAGTAGGCATAATAACAGTACCTAATTAAGGATGCTATGAGAATAAAATAAACTAATGCATTAAAGTCTTCAGGTCCCTAGCAAACCAATGTCACTGTCTACTTCACCTTCCCACTATTTGGAAGAAATAAATGCAGCCTTGCTCTAAGTCACCTGGGATCTTATGCATATCCTGCTTCTTCTTTTGATCAAGAGCTTTGTGCTGGATCTGTGCCACCATCTTCTGTGGGCTCCCACTTAGATAGCATGTTGAAATCCATGAGAGCCAGGGCTATTTTAAACCCCAGTCTTAAAGAAACTGGTCTGGCTGGTAGTGAAGATTATTTTCAGCATTCAAAAATCATAGTCTCCATACACCTGAAACTAATATAACACTCTATGTTAATTCTACTGGAATTTAAAATATAATTACTTGATTAATTTAGTTGATATTTTAGCCTCTTCAAAAAAAAACCCCACACAAAATCATATCTCCATATAAATGATGGTACGAAGATGGGTAAGGGGTAAAAGTGAGCTACTGCATCCACTGAGCTTTATTACATATTGGGGGACTCGGTTAACACCATACAATCATTACCTGTGCCATTAGCTCCACTTTCCAGATGAGGAACTGATGCTCAATGATGTTAATATAAGTAGCTTGTCCGAAAACCACAGCCAGCATGTGAACTCAGCCATCTAACTCTGTGGTCTATGGTTTTAAAAACATTTTCATATGCCTTAGCTCATGTGATGCGTGCTCAATGTGAGAGCAGTGAACCTTCACCCTGCTCCTGGCACTATTCAGGGGGCCAAGCTCTACACCCAAAGTACATAAAAGGATACCAAGGTCAAAGAGGCCCGGGAGTATCTACTTCTTCAGTGTCCACCAGACATCATGGAGATGGGTCAGTAGATCACTGTAGCTTACCTGTTGTGGGTCAGGTTCCTAGGAACTAGACCCTGAGATTTGTGCATAAGAGGTGGACCGGGGGGTGCTTTTGAGAATAACATCTGTGAGGAAGGATGACAGATGCAAGACAAAGCCCTCAGCCAATCCCCCAGGGTGCTCTGATGTCAGAATGGCCTTCTGAATTCTGTTACCTTGAAGGAAGGGTGGTCAGACCCTTGAATTTTCCTACTGACCTGTCATTGGATGCAGGTTGCCTGGGGGTTGGGGTAGGGACATGACCTTGAGCTGGGGCGTGACTCAGCTGAGCCATCAGCCATCAAGAGCTGGAGGGATGAATGTGTCAGTCTAAGGGGTGCTACACCACAGACTGGGTGCTTTGCTTCTTACCCCCTCCTCCGTCCTGGGCATCCTCTCCCATGCCAAGAGGTGAAAGCTAGAAATTGGAGATAGGTGGGTAACCACACTTCCTGGGATGGTGCGAGCTGCAGTCACTCCCTTACCTGCCTGATAAACGATATGATGGAGATGGGAGCAGGGGAAGAGAAAGGAAATGGTACCCAGACTGCCAACACGGTTGCAGCAGCACAGAAGCGCATCTCATCCCAAAGCGCCACACATTGGGCATTTTATCTGCGTCCCTGGGATTTTCAGTTAAAAAAAAATTTTCCCCTATGTGAGAAATTAAAAAAAAAGAAGGAACCAGAAAATAGTCTAAAAGCACATTACCAGGAAATTGTTTCTACTGTGTTTATGACTGTTCTTAATGTTTTATGAATATGCTAAAAAAATGCTCGGGCATATTTCCTTGGGCACTCTAGTTAATTACTTATTCCAAGTGCTTCTACTCCATTCCTTGCAAAATGTGTTGTGCATTAATTCTGATTATGTACAAAAACCCACCTGCAAGGAAAAACTCTGAATCAGTAATGCTGATAAAATGAGCAGCCCTCCTGGGGCTCCACTGAGAAAGAGGATACTGGACAGAATTAGAATCTTGTAGCTAAGGCTATTCATAATGTCATTAACATAAAGGCAATTAAATGAGTTTTTAACCTACAACCCTTTATTGTTATTAATGAACATTAGAAAAACACAGGAGATAAAATTGGTAATTATCTCTGCACCAAGCTATGCAATAATGTGTTTAAATATAAAAACAAAACAAATGATTATTGTTAGTATTTTCAGGAGCAGAAACCCCAGGAGCAGCTCCGTCATATTTAATCACATGGGCCCACACCAAGAGGGTTAATTAAAAGAGGGTTTTACCTTCCATGTGCCTGGTTATTCAGTTTAATATGGAATCAACAAATGTAAATGTAAATTTGCAAAACATCCCGAGCAGTTGTTTCTGCCTGCGGGTTACCCACCTTTACAGAAACACTGACTGATCCCTTTTCCTTCAGGACAATGGTCTATGGCTCCATGGCCAAGTTTTTTTTCTTTTTGAAAAAATTACTACCTGACACTTTCAAAGCCCGTTCCAAGAACAACTGTATAAATCCAGACTCATCGCCTAAGCTTACTGTTCAGTAAAAATCATTTAAGCATTTGAAAAAGATGTGGATTTACAAAGTAATGGTAAATGAGATTTTCAGCATTCGACCATATTCAGGGAGCCCCCAACTTGATTTTTTTTTCTTTCTTTTTGCAAGCTGTACCAGCCTATAAATAAGCCATCCAGGCAGGGCTTGTTGATGGGGACAACGCAGGGAACCCTGCATCTAATAATTGTTTCCCATTAATTAATTCAGTTGGTATATCTTACAATTTAAAATGTTAGTATCACATTCTTTTATCATTTGTTCCAAACTGGTTTTATTTCCAGAGTCCGTTTTTAAGATGAAGTATACCTCTCATTTACCTTTAGAGTGGATTTCGGGGCGACCCTTGGAAACGGCTTTTGAACAACTAACTGCCTGGTGACCACGCTAGAGCTTTCTGTGCTCATCCGATGTTTCTCACACAACCAATCCTACAAGAGAAATCACTTTTGCGTTTTTTTAAAAGGCATTTTATAAAATAAAATAACCATAGCAACACCCGCTTACATGCGTATATTACTTTACAGTTTACAAAACACTTTTGATAACTTTGGGAGATACTGAGATCAAAATTACAACAGTCCGCATTTACTTTCATAGACTGTCTTACGTATTTTATTATATACATGGAGCTTCCCTATCTACATGCAAACCCTCTGGGGCACAGGGAATTCAGCCACGCATCGGGATCAGAATTCAGATGTGGGGAAATAAGAAGGAGCAAGCTTTCTTTCCTTAAATGTTGATCATGCCACCCAACGCGGCTGGGCCTTAGATTTTAAGGGCGAGAAAGAATCAGCAAGATCAGGTACCTGCTGCAGATCTCACTGCATCAGGAACAGCATCGGGGAACAGCATCGGGGTGTTGCAGGGCAAGCCCCTGGGGCTCCCCCAGGCTGCATTTTGGAGGGAAGGAGGTGGAGGCCGTGACCCACAGGGTGGCAGGCCTTCCTGCCACCTGCCCACCCCCCGCACACCGCCCCCAGCCAGACGGGGACAGCAACCCGGGACCAGGCCCCGGGAACCCACAGCCCACCAGTCGCCCACCTGGCCCGCCGCTTGTCAGCTTTGTAAGTACCAGAGAATCATTCTCATGGAAAGCCCGTTTGTCCCTGGTCTCCTCGGGCCCCTGCCCTGGGCTGGGATCAAGTCAGGGCCCAGGCACGTGGGGCTGCCCTGTGATCCTGTGATGGGGAAACTCCAGCTTGGGAGGCTCAGAGGAACGGGTCTCTATCATCCCTTTGGATTCTAGAGCAAGTGGGGACTTCGCCCTCTCAGCTGAGAAACGGGATGGGAGGCGGGAGAGGGGCAGGGGAGACTATTCATTAAAACCATTTGCATTTTCAAGTTCCATTAGGCCTGATCCCTCGGAGCAGGCTGCCCGGCTGGTGCCCCTGCCATGTGGCAGACGCAAGCTCAAGGTCAACCTCCGGCTGTTAGCCAAACAATTGGGAACCACAGCACACTAAACTTCCCTCTTTCTTGTCACCTTCCCTGGCTATTAACCACCCTTAGGGCACCCTCAGGGGCCGCAAATTTTCTCCTGGCGCCTCCTCTGACTTGTGAAAATTCTAGAGGCCTGTGAGGTGAATGATGAGCAAGCCCAGGGCCATATGCGGGGCCCCGAGGGTCTGACATCAGACAGCTGAGAGGGGGGACGGTGGCGGGGCGGCTGCTGTAGGGCTGACCCTCTGATTTCCCTCATTCTGGCCGCCCTGCGTGGCTGCTGCCAGCGGGCCAGCCAGGGAGAAGGTGGCCAAACAGCAGAACAATAGCGCAGCCTTTCACAGCTGGAAAATCATTTTTTAAAGACCTCCAGGAGGCACCAGTTGGTCCCGGCAGCTGACATTTGATCTGGGGAGTGCAGAGCAGATGATGCCAAAGCAGGCCTCTCGCAACCCACTCCAACCGCAGGCCGCCTGTGGAACTGCTCTTTCCTTCACCTTCCTGTCCGCACCCGCACCCGCACCCGCACCCGGGGAGCGGCCTAGGGAAATCTTTGTGCTAAATCGTCTGTATGCAAAGAGAGTGTCACCTGGGCTCCTCCAGCCCCCACTCATTTTTCACTAGGCTCTCAGAGGGATAGACGATAAATACTATTTATAACACAGATTCCTGCAGGAAAGAATGGTGTCAACTTCACATTCCAGATAGATACTCAGGGAAATAGGAAAATTCTTTGCAAATGGTCCCCTTTGGACGACTTTGATGGGCTGCTTATCTGTGCCCAGGAGAGTGATGTACAATCACTTAAAGTGACAGTCACTTTTTAAGAACTACTAATTGCATACAATTTGTCTGGAGTCTGTGCGGTTTGGTCTGAGTTTAAAGGACTATGATTAACAGCGGCGAGGGCTGTGTTTAGAGTGACCATGTGCTTTGTCACCCACACTAAGACACTTTTGAGAGTGAAAGGGGGGGTTTTAATAATTAACTCCCCAAATAGATATAAACTGGCACTGTTCTAGGTAGCCTGGGGGTTTCGGAGCCCCCCTATTGTTTTCACCTTATCCTCACAATATCCTTCTCAGAGAAGAGTGCAATGGTCATGGAGGTCAAATCTGCTTTTTAAAATGTCAAGGTAGGGGCATCTGGGTGGCTCAATTGGTTGAGCTACTGATTCTTGATTTTGGCTCAGGTCAGGATCTCGGGGTTGTGAGATCCAGCCTCAGGTCAGGCTCCATGCCCATCGGCGTGTAGCCTGCTTAAGATTCTCTCTCTCCTTCTTCCTCGGGCCCCTCACTTCTCCTTCTCTAAAAAAAATAATAATAAAAAATAAAATGTCAGGGTATTGGTTTGATCTTCTCATTCTTTTTTTTTTAAATACTTCATTTATTCCCTTATTTGAGAGAGAGAGAGAGAGAGAGAGAGGTGGAAGGAGCAGAGGGAGAGGGACAAGCAGATTCCTCACTGAGCTAAGAGCCCAACACAGGGCTCAATCTCATGACTCTGCGATCACAACTGGAGCCGAAATCAAGAGTTGCACATTTAGCTGACTGTGCCCCCCAGGGCATTCTTTTTTTTTTTTTAAAGATTTCATTTTATTTATTTATTCATGATAGACATAGAGAGAGAAAGAGAGGCAGAGACACAGGCAGAGGGAGAAACAGGCCCCATGCCGGGAGCCCAACGCGGGGCTCGACGCGGGGCTCGATCCCGGGACTCCAGGATCACGCCCTGGGCCAAAGGCAGGCGCCAAACCACCGAAGCCACCCAGGGATCCCCGATCTGCTCATTCTTAAAAGGGAGGGATATTATAAGTCTTGAGCCACACAGCTAATTGCCACAAAGCAAAATGAGGACAAGCATAAGACCTCACATTGAGAGGTTTTGAAGAGAGCCCTGGACTAGGAGTCAGGATACATCCTTTAATCCTGGTTTAGCTGCTACTACTACTATAACTATACTCCTGCTACTACCCTTATGTTACTCTTTCTCCATTTATTGAGCACTTACTGTGTACCAGGTACTGTGTTAATTAAGTAAGAGCCCAGCAGAATCTATGCAGGGCCTAATAAGCCTCCAGGAGGCTAAGCAAGAGTCTCCACCAGCACTAAGCTAGGCAATTTACAGACACAATAATCTGTGAGGTATTATCATCCTTGTTTTACAGAGGAGGAAACCGAGGCTCTGCAAGTTAAGTAGTTCTGACACAAAGTTCACACTCTTGGCTGCTATCCCACACCGCAGTCAGGAGCCTATAGCCTCTCCTCCCTCCCCAGGGGCAGTCTCTCCATTTTAGCTATTAAATATTTACATACATACAATGTAAAATTTTATTCTGTGGCTTCACAGGCCCTCAAAAAATGTAGGAGGCATGGCCAATGATCAATAGTACAAGATGATGCAGGGCAAAATAGCTGAGGATGAGAATGGTCAAGATTTCATGTAAACTGGAATCATCGAAGCCTAAAACTTCAAAGGCCACAGAAACCACAAGGGCAGAGGAGTTCCCGCACATGCACATGGCGGAGCCCCACTGGGACCTGCTGGGTGGCCTGCCCCTCTGATGCTCAACAGCCACCTCAGCATTCCTCTGCAGCCTCTCCCTGAGCATTTGCAGGGAACAGGCTGCTCACTGTTCACTAAGGGAGGCCATTACCTCATAGGGCAGGGGTAGCTATTAGAAAATATTTTATTTATTCCTTCATGGGAGACACAGAGAAAGAGAGAGGCAGAGACACAGGCAGAGGGAGAAGCAGGCTCCATGCAGGGAGCCCGATGTGGGACTCGATCCCTGGACCCTGGGATCACAACCTGAGCCAAAGGCAGACACTCAACCCTGAGCCACTAAGAGCACTCTAGAAAATATTTTCTTATGTTGAGCCCAAATTCCAAACCCCTGTAACTGCCACCCTTTGGTCTTGATGTCACTCTTTAAGCCCCTACATCATGTTTTCTGCTCTACATGCTTTCAAATAGAGAAACTCCTCTATTTACCACCAAGTTAGTGACTTTGCACCTGTCCTTAAGTCCATTGGTTTCCAAGTCCACAGTGACTAAGAAAGGCTTGTGTTCATAGTCCCTGGATGCTTTTTTACAAAATAGAGGTATGCATTGGTACTTCAAAGCTTTCCAAGCAGGCATGCTCTTTCCTTTGATGCTATAGTTTTATTTGGCTTCCTTTTCCATTTATAATCTAGCTTTATCTACACTGATCATCTGTTGAGTCACAAAAGCCACCTTTTCTGTTGCTCTACTGGGGTCATGGAAACCCCTTAGCAGAAGTACATTCGTCATACTTAATTAGTTCAGGGTCTGTACCCTGGGCCTTTCGATTCATTTTGATGCTGTAGAGATTCAAATGACCTCCAACCTAAAAACCCTCTATGGCCTGTGACAAACCTTCAATGTCAATGTGTTCCCAAACTGAGGTTCCAAATTCTCAAACTAAATCTTTTTGGCTTCCACATCATAGTCTGGAAAACTCACCTTTTTTTTTTTTTTTTTTTTTTTGAAAACTGGAAAAACTAGAATTATATTTGCTCATCTCCAATAGTAGTTTCTTTAAAAATGCTCAAGATTAAGTAATATTTTCCTTTCCTTTCTTTTACTAAGACTTCGATGAACATCCAAGTGTAAAGCTTTTCTTTATCTTCTACAACAATGAAAAAGGAGCAGAGGGGAACCAGATCCTATCCAAAAGAAATCATAGGTAATTACTTAAAAATTAATAAGACTCAGGGATGCCTGGGTGGCTCAGCGGTTGAGCATCTGCCTTCGGCCCAGGGCGTGATCCCGGAGTCCTGGGATCGAGTCCCACATTGGGCTCCCTGCGTGGAGCCTGCTTCTCCCTCTGCCTGTGTCTCTGCCTCTCTCTCTCTCTGTGTGTGTGTCTCTCATGAATAAATAAATAACATCTTAAAAAATTAATAAGACTCCTGTAGTAATATATGTAGTAATATATTTCTGACTCTGCTAGATCTCCATTGTGTGAGATATATACATAATATGTGTGTTCCAGGTTAATTCTGGATTCAAACAGACTTGGGTTCTGCACATGATCCGCTTTTCCTCTTTTTTTAAAAAAAAAGATTTATTGATTTATTTGAGAGAGAGAGAGAATGCCTGCAAGTTGGGGGGGGGGGGACAGAGGGAGAGAGAGAGAGGGGGGAGTTTTTTTTTTAAGATTTTATTTATTTATTCATGAGAGACAGAGAGAGAGAGGCAGAGACACAGGCAGAGGGAGAAGCAGGTTCCATGCAGGGAACTCTATGTGGGACTTGATCTGGGGGCTCCAGGATCACGCCCTGAGCCAAAAGGCAGACACTCAACTGCTGAGCCACCCAGGAGTCCTGAGAGAGAGGGTCTTAAGCAGACTGCACTAATGAGGAGTCTGATACAGGGGTCAGTCTCATGACCGTGAGATCAGGACCCTAAGATCACGACCCTGAGATCAGACCTGAGTCAAAACCAAGAGTCAGATGCTTAAATGACTGCGTCACTCAGGCACCCTTCCTTTGACCTCTTACTACAAATCATTACCCTTATTTTACAGACAGGAAAAAACAGACCTAGGAACTCTTGCCCTACAACTCCTCAGTTTGCGTATCAGTAGTCACATGTGGCTTGTTCATCATGATTTGATTATACTGGATGAGTTTGAATAAAGACAAATGACAAGTGAGTATAGAATTCAGATTTTAGCAGATTTATCAGCAAGTGTTATTCTTTTGTATGTGCATACAGAGCACACATTCACTCATGTCTCAGATTCCTAGCTCTCACTTGGCAAACAGATTCAGGGTCACATTCTAGGAAAAACATGGGCAACTTTGGTTGTACTTTTAGTGAAATGCCATTCCATGTACCATTCTGGAATGTTGTACTAGATGTCCTTCAGCTGGAGATGTATTCATTCTACATAGACTGTTTTCTCATTTTGGTCCTTTGAATCTTTTTTGAAAATTATTTTTTAGAGAGAAAGAATAGGGGAGAGGGGTAAAAAAAGAGAGAGACTCTCAAGCAGACTGAGTCCAGAGCTCAACATGGGGCTCAATCTTAGGACCCTAAAATCATGGTCTGAATTGAACCCGAGTCGGATGCTCAACCAACTAAGCCACCCAGGCACCCCTGGTCCTTTGAATCTTGATTCAAGTTCCTCTCATAGGAATACCATGCAAGTGTCTGGGAGGGGTTATCTTGCACAGTAATGGTGATGAAATCTACCTTTAGCCAGTCTTTCTTTTTGTCCAAGTGTCAAATGCATGTGTGTGCGCACGCACATGCTCATGCCTATGTATACAATATAGAAGCACCTACGTTTATGTACTTGAAAGATAATTTTGAGCACCTACCATGTGCCAGGCCCAGTGCTAATTTCTGTCAATACAAATTAATACAAACTATTTAGAAATTCACAGTGTAGAAGGAGAGGCGGACAAATAAACAAGTACTATAACAAAATAGGAACCCCTTGTTTAAGAGATGAGTGTGGATAGAAGAGAAGAGGGTATCAGAGAAGGCTTTATTTGAGTTAGGTCCTTAAGAATGATGAGAAGTCAGCTGGTGAGTAAGGAGAAAGGGTAGTCTAGTTAGAGAAGAGTCCACACAAGGATGTGAAAGGGTGTGTTAAGGCCATCATGCATACAGCATGCACACAGCTGGACCCGAAGAAAGATGGAGCCGATGGAAGCAGGAGCAAACTTGGAAGGATCTTGAACATTGTACTTTACTCTGTAGGCACGTGAGAAACTGGATGAAATTAAGCAAATGGTTGTTAAGTTGTTAAGGTATTTAGGAAAGGTATATAAAGAAAGTATTACATATATTTTTAAAGCTACACTGTAGTGTTCACTGTGTACCTTGGGGTTTCTCAACCTCACACTACTGACATTTAGGGCCAGACAATTCTTCATCTTGTGCATTGCAGGGTGTTTAGCAGCATCCCAGGCCCCTATCTTCCAGATGCCAGTAGCACCTGCTCCCCTTCCCCCAGGTGTGACAACCCAAAATGCCTCTAAACGTTGCCAAGTATCTCCTGGGGACAAACCTGCCCCAGTTGAACACCACTGGTGTGCCTTTTGTGGTAGGTACTACTTTAGGAAATGCTTCCAGGGACAAAATGAAAGTATAGAGTGAGTTGGAAGAAGGAAGGAAGGAAGGAAGGAAGGAAGGAAGGAAGGAAGGAAGGAAGGAAGGAAGGAAGGAAGGAAGGAAGGGAGAGAGAAAGGAAGGACGAGCAGTTTAACATCATCTGCAGTAGCTGGGACAGTCTACTCTTCCAAGATCACTTTGAAGAACTCAAAAATTGTTTTCTGCCAAGTTGTCTCTAATTCCCAGGTAGTTTCATTCTTTTGACTAGGTAATTAGGTGATCTTACTCCTGGCTGTCAGCCTGCCACCCCATGGGATCAGCGCACCCACTCTGAAAACCATCCTTTAGCCAACTGTGTTAGGTAAGTAAAATGGGGTATATTCTGGCCCAGACCAAGAGGAAATCTTGTTGTCCTGGGTGATTTTTATGTAGGAACTACGCCAAAGTCAGTTCCTACATGAAAAAAGTTCCTATTTCCTTTTTCAGGAAAATAACTCCAGTGACTGAGTAGCATGTGTACTGGAAGCAGAAGAGATAAGGGGTCAGGCCCAGAGAGCCCACTAAGGAACTGTTCTTATACCCTAAGTCAAAAGTGGTGGAGACACCATTGATGGACGACAGTGCAAATAAGAAGGATGGAGCCACCTCAGGGGATAGGATTCCAAAGTAGAATCGACAGGTTAGATGGAAACGAGAAGTTAGGAACTAGGGAAGATGCATGCTTCTGGCCGTGGACAGTGGTTGCACTGAAACATTATTGACCATCAGTAACACAGAAGAACCAGACCTGGTGTGATCCCTTTTGCCTAATAAAATAATTTGCTCATTATAAGAGTAGCTCTAATTTATAAATTCAGAATCATTGTAATCACTATTAATTCTTATTGACTTCATAGTATCCCATATTAATTCCTTTAGGAAAGAAAGAACTAGTATTTTTGTGTCTTTCCCTTGTTCTGATTCAAACTGAAGAAGAGAAGACACACATCTATAAAAAAATCAAAGTATGAAACAAAACAAGCCTATCATGGATGGTCCAAATGAATTCCAAGTGTGTTTCTGGCAATGAGTTCTGTGAGCTCAGAAAAGAGCAAGAGCAGAAAACACATCTGGGGCTTATTCAGATGAAAGTGGACCTGACATACAAGTGAAGATTGAAAGAGTAATATAGAACATTCTACACTTTAGAACAGCAGTTCTCTAAAGAGGTCTGGGGATCTTTGGGGAGATCCTAGACCATTTCAGGGTGGTCTGTGAGGCCAAATCTATTCTCATACCAATATCAAGACTTTATCTACCTTTTTCTCTCCCATTTTCTCCCATATTTACAGAAGAGTCTTTTGGAAGATACGTAACATGTGGTGACATCATTGCTCTGACAGTGAATGGAATGTGCCCTTGTGTACTATTGAGTTTTAAAATGTTCTGTTTTAATTTCTAATATGGCAAATATCAATCTCCATATAACCCACATAAACAAAAGCTCTTTGGAGCATCAAAATTAAGTGTACAGGGGTCTTAAGACAAGAAAGTTTGAGAACTGCTGCCTTAGTCTACAAAAAGGCATGTTTGACTTTGACCTAAGCTGTAACATGTCACCTAAGTGACCTACAATGCCTTGCTCTAGGCTTTTGCATACTGGATTCTGGTCAATGTTTCCTCAATTTTAGGTCTCCTTAGTATGAGTTGGTGCCAAAGGCTTCAAGGCCTGTCAGAAACATGGTCCATTCCTTTAAAATTCTACATACATACTTGCAATGTGCAAAACAAAACTTTTTTCCCTTTTATTGTTTTCTTTCTTTCTTTCTTTCTTTCTTTCTTTCTTTCTTTCTTTCTTTCTTTCTTTCTTTCTTTTTTTCTTTCAGCAGGCTCCATACCTAGCATGGAGCCCAAGACTTGAACTTATGACCCTGAGATCAAGACCTGAACTGAGGCCACGAGTAGGACACTTAACCAACTGAGCCACCCAAACACCCCATGAGACAAAACTTTTTGAACCGTTTCCTCAAAACTACCCACCCTTCTACCTTGAGTAATGCTCATGTAATTGTCTAGAATTTTAGTTCCAATTTGTTTTAAGCACCAAAATATTAGTGGTATTACAGTTATATTATTGTACTGCTGATTTAGATTTGTGGGAATCTGAGAGTTTTTAATTTCCAGAGTCCTTGGGGGTGCCTGGCTGGCTCAGTCTGGGGAGCATGAGACTGTTGGTCCTAGGGTTGTGAGTTCAAGCCCCACATTGGGTGTAGAAATTACTTAAAAATAAGATCTTAAAACAAACAAACAAATAAAAAAATAAATTCCCAGATTCCTTGTCTGCCTGAAAATACCATTATTTCATCATTACTTTTGAATAATGATTAGGTTGGGCATAGCAAATGGCACATTTCTAGTTGTACACTTGGGTAATGGGCAAAGTGATTTTGTTCCTGTTCAGAAGCAGGCAAAGAGGTTTTAATTTCCTGCTTCCTGTGGGGGGTGTTGGGTGCCAGATCCCAGTTGGTATAAGACTCCAGTCCTGGTGGCTTCATCCACTCTTGGCTTCTAATGGGCTGTGCAGCTTTAGTCCTTGCTAACCACTTGGTTTTCCTTCCCATTTCTAATCCACAAAAACCTCCTTTTTTGTTTTACATTACAGATTTGCATATATATTTAATATTTTACATATCATTCCTATGCATTTGGAGAAGAGTGATGGTTCTGCATGTGTTCGACCCACCATCAGACCTAGAGATCTGAGCCTACATCCTCATAGTGGAGCTGAGGGATCTATTTGCCAAGGTCCAGAAAAACGAAATCTTTCTGACATACCAAAGCAGGTATAAAATGCAAAGCACCAAATTAGATTTTGCTAAAGATCTTAAATTAGAGCTGAGCAATGCTGCACTTGGATTGGTTAGCGCAAATTAAACAGAACTATTTCATTCAAGTTTATGGTCATGTAGGTTAATTAAAAATTTCTCTTTAGAAATACAGCCCCCAAGACTCTATATAATTTAAATAGATTCTACATTCATGCAGAGTGAGAATGGCAGTTTCAATATTTAATTCTTGCTTCATAAACTTTGAAAGCTAAAAACACATCCTCCCCAAGTTGTGAACACTCTTTATGTTGGAAACAACTCACTTAAGGAAACTTGGAGTTGCTAGGTAACTTGGTGCCTGTGGAAGGCTTCTGATAAAATGTATTTAAATCAGATTTCCTGGAGCAGATGGGTAAACTGAAGTGGAAAATAAATTCAAATGATCTGAGATTGGCTTTTCATGCTAACACTGAAATCTCTCTGCAGTCAAAGCTTATACAGATCTTTTTAACTGGGCAGGCTGAGGTGGCCTTCCTGCAGACAGCATCGCCTCTCATTCTCTGAGACACGAACATCCAAGCTTTGTGAATTTCCTCCCAGAAACTGAGGAAGACCTGTGAAGGATGAACATCAATGGAGAAAGAAGTATCTTTGAATAGGTTTGCTTCCCTTCCCTCTTCCCTAGGTACAACTCTTCCTGATAAGGTTAAAGGACCTAACTGGTATGGTCTTCTTAGTTCTTCCAAATATTGTTTTTCCCCCCAGGACCTAATAATAAAAACAAAGGGTCCAAGTGGGGCTGAGTTGCCAAGTAGTCAATCAGCCGAGGTAGAATCCCCTAGTCTTCAATGGTCAGGTCAGGAACTCTTGGAAATCAGAAGAACTGGGAATTTGTACAGAGCGTGTATATACTATAAAGTAGCTAGAGTGTCACTCAATAATTGAATTGCTACTACTTGAGCTTATATAGGTTGAGAATGAGTAGAAGCTGCCAGTTATTTCTCAAAATTTATTTGTATGACATCATAAGTATTAGGGGCAAGTGACGGCTTGTGGGAGTGGGTGGGTGTTATATACAATCCTCTATGAGGAATTCTTCACAAATCTTTTTCTAAAGGAGAAACTTCAGTCATCCTATAACTCACAAGCATCACTTTATTATTCAACCCTCTACAACATTTTAGGGTTGGTGAATTTGCACAGAAATAATTCAAACACAGTCTAGCGGTTAATTTATCAGTTCTGGTAACTAAAGACACCCAAATTCCTGGACATAAAGCCCCAGAAAAGTGTCATCACCTCTCTGACAACATGCATAAAAAACACAGGTGAAATAAGAAAAGGAAAGTGATTCTCAGAACCCAGCATATGTGTCTCTTGTTATTGCATTGTGAGAATTTTCACCATGAGAATAAAAAAGGGCATTCTGGGAGGAGGAGACAGCAATGGGAAGCAGGTGTAAACAAGAATGGCATGTTGCAGAACTGCAGTTAAGGGAAATGGCTCACACTGAGTGGCTACTGCCCGGCAGGCACTGTACTAGGTTCTTCACCTGTGTCATTTCACTTAATTATCACAGCAAATCTACCCAGAAGACATTTTTTTTCCATTTTATAGGTGATAAAACTGAGGCCCCAAGGGCCCAAGTGCCTTAAAAGAGGTCACATAGCTCATGAATGGTAGAGCCAGAGTCAGAAACAGGTCTGCCTGCTTTGAAAGCTCCTGCCACTCCCTCTGGAGACTCCGGGCCCGGGGGAGGGAGTGGGATAGTAGACACTCTCATATACTGCTAATGGGAGTGTAAATTGGTTCCACTTTTTAGAGAGACATTTAATAATATCTGTGGAAATGTTAAGCATACACAACCATCAAATTCAGCAAAATTGTCTTCTTGGGATTTATCCTAGAGACACACTTTCACAATTACACTATGATGTATGTATAAGAGTGTTCATACCAGCGTGGTTTGTGATACAGAAAAACTGAAAGCATCCTAAGTATCCACTAATAGATTGGTTACGGTAAAAACCACACTATCAGATATACTGCACTCATTAAAAAGAACAAGGTAAATCTATGTGGACACATGAAAAGACAGTCTCAGTATTGCTCAATAAAAATAGGAGGTTTCACAAGAGCACATATCTGTGAGTGTTCATGGCAGGGGTTCAATCCTCTTTCAGGCATGCACCATTTGCTCTTGTCAATGGTGATCTTCTAGGGAGTGGTGAACTTGAGGGTGGTTCTTGGTGAAGTGGAGAGGGAAACTTTTACTTTCACTGTGCCATCCTAATCTGAATTTTTTCCTAATAAGCAAGTATTACTTTCATAATAAAAGAATTTTTTTTTTTACAAAGGCCCTTTGTGAACTTAGAAAATAATGGAAGCTTTTTACAACACAAAAATGAAGTGGGTCAGGATCTGTTGAAGAATAAAGGGAAGGCAGATGATGATTAAGGAGCTAATGATTGCCAAAGGTCATTTATGTCTTCACGCTAATTGCCAACACAGATTCACAAAGAACTTCAGCACTGGAAAGGGTGTACCTTGAACACAGAAGACCAAAAAGGAAACTCTTCGTGATACTTTGAATACCTTGTCAAACCAACCTTGAAATGCTCTGATACTCTCTCAACCCTATTCAGTGCCTGGAATCTTCAACATGTTCTATTCGTACAAAGCACAATCAGTATAAAGGGAACCTGGTAGGCAGCTCAAGTAGGAAGAGGAGTCCTTTTCCCCAAAAAACTTGGCTGCTGCAAACCACACTATTCTCAGGCTGCATGGGGGTCTCATCAGTGACAGCTGTAGCCCTTTCTGCATGGAAATATTCTTCCTCTGATGTGGAGGCAGATTGCATTTGCCTGGTTAATCCAGCCGTACACTGGAGAAATGAGAAAAGGCCCAAGCAACCCATATGTGCTATAGATTCTAAAAGGAGAGAAGCCGACCAACAGGGTTTTTTTGCCCATTTTTTCTGATAATGTCAACATGGCCACTATTGTTTCATTGGTTTGCTTCGCTCTGAGGCTAAATGGAATTTATGCTGAGTGAATATCTCTGAGGTGCCTCAGATATCTCAGGGCACTTTTTGCAGAACACATGACTGAAAACTTACTCTGAATTTTTTGCATAGAAATAAGGTATTTATTTAAAATTTGCTGTGGGGAATTTATGGTTTAATTTAAAATTAGGAGCAAAAAATTTGCTCCTAATTGCTCAATGCTTCCTATTCTTCTAACTTCGTTCTAGTTAGGTTTCCGTAGGCTGTTAAAACCATTGTTTGTACTTTCCCTAATAATAACAATGACAGCTAATATTTGTTGGGGCTTATTAAAGACCCAGGTCCATTTTAAGTATTTTATAGAAATCAATTAGTTTAGGGTGCCTGGGTGGCTCAGGGTTGAGTGTCTACCTTTGGCTCAGGTCGTGATCCTGGGATCCTAGGAGCCCACAGTGGGCTCCCCACAGGGAGCCTGCTTCTCCCTCTGCCTATGTCTCTACTTCTATCTGTGTGTCTCTCATAAATAAATAAATAAATAAATAAATAAATAAAATCTTTTAAAAAAGAAATTAATTAGTTTAATCCCCATTACAAATCTATGAAGTAGGTACTGTTACTATCTCCATTTAGCAGATGGAGAAAGCACAGATTAAGAGATTAAGGAATTTGCCCAAGCAGTAGAGCTAGGATTCAAAACAAATTGGTCTCTCCAAAGCATGTTTATTTTTTTTTAAGATTTTATTTATTCATTCATGAAAAAGAGAGAGAGGCAAAGACACATGCAGAGGGAGAAGCAGGCTCCCTCCGGGGAGCCTGATGTAGGACTCGATCCCAGGACCCCAGGATCACAACTCAAGCTGAAGGCAATCGCTCAATCTCTGAGTCATCCAGGTGCCTGAAAGCATGTTTATTTAACCATGTGCCACAGCACATCACAACAAAGGTGACACTCTGTTTTATAGGAGGCAGCAGGACAGAAAATCTATCTGAACCAAGATAATCCTTATGTTCTCAGCAGGCTGGGTGTCTCTTTCCTGTTTTTGACACCCCCTCTTCTCCAGAGAAGTCTCAATTCATCTTCCTTAACATGGAGAAGGACTCTACCCAGAATGCTCAGCTTAACCATCAGCCATGCCTCAAGGCTCTAGTTCCTTCCCTGCCAACTCAAGCCCACATTGATGTCTTCTGCTAACAACTTTTGTCTTTGTTGGCAGCACTACACAATTAGCGCATATTTTTAAAATATCCTATTATCTAATTATCTGAAATACAAAATTTAACGTTCTTCCAATCATGCCTTTCTCCCCAGGCTTTAAGAGTATATCAAACACTTCTTAGACTTCATCTCATAGCCTCTCAGTCCACCTTTTATTCCAACTTTTGCTGCAACAACCAGATATGCTCAGGAATGGCCAAACAGGGGTCTTGTCTCAGGTGGATCATGAATTTATAACACTCTCCAGCCTGTGCTTCTCTGATAACCAGACTGGGTAGCTGCAGGAATCTGCTTAGCACTCACACGTATGCATTCAGAGGGATTAACATCCTTTGAAGAAAGCCTTGACTCATAAGGAAGGAAACTGGTAGTAGAGCTGCTCTCTTCTGCCCTGTGTAGACAGTTCTGAGACACATTCTAAATGGCCCACAGTGATGATCAGCTTGATAATGTCCATTTTTATAGCTTTCTCTATAAGGATATATGGGGAAGAGGCATATGGATGGACTTATGAGGAAAGACGTAATGAATAAGGATTATTGATTCTCATGTTAATGCCCATGAACATCCTGCACAGTGAATCAGTAGAACATCAACAACCAAGTAGAGACGATGACCTGTCTTCTGGATGTCAGTGAGCCTCCCTCCATGGCCACTTCACTACTGTGCAGAGGGTTCATGAATGACATGGCCATGATGACAGGGATACAGGTGAAGAATGGACACAACAGTATCCACTTCCTTTCACCAAGACTAATATAGTTCCTGCCATGGCTGAATATCCACCCTGCCAGGAGCACACACTGGCACAGATAAAGCCCCAGTCTCCAGGAGACCAGTCAAGTACTTGCTGGCAAGGTGATAACATCAGATCCAGTGCCACTCCTGGAATCGGCACCTCCTTTAGATATGGCTTTGCCTCTCTTAACCACGGTGCTGCTGCCAATATTGCCCTCTGGGGATTTATAGAATGCCTTCTTTGCTGGTATAGGATCCCACACAGCATTGCCTCAGACTAAGGGACCCATCTGATAATAAAAGAGAGTGTGGCAATAGGCACATGACTGTGAGACTGATTGGTCTTGCAACTTACTTGATCATCCAGAGAAAGCCAGCTAGTAGAATAATGGAATGACCTATTAAAGCTGCATTTAAGGTGCTGGCTTGAGCATAATACCCTATAGGGTTGAACTGCATCTTCCAGCTTGCAGTATACACATAACCAACAGTGTTGATTCTCTATAGCTAGAATATATGGGTCCAGGAATCAATAGGTAGAAATCATGTTGGTTCTTTTCACCATCATTCTTCATGATCCACTTGTGAAATTTTATTAAGGGATAATTGACCTGATTACTATGAGAAACTAGGGTTCCTACTACACTATGGAGGTAGTAGGGCAGAAAAGAATATTATCTAGGACCCAGAGATTCAATGAGCCATCTTTTGGTGATAACTGATATCCATGCCTGATAACTGTAAATGGAACTGTAGCCACCTCAGTCCAAAAGGGCTAAAGCAACTCAGACCCCTTGAGAATGCAGATCTAAGTCATCCTACCTTGAAAGCAACCTAGACCAGCTGAAGTGTTGGCAGAGGTGAGGGAAATCTAGAATGAGTGGTAGAAGATGAAGATGATAAATATCAATTACAGTCTTGGGACCAGTTGTAGCAGTGGGGATTGGAGCTCATTACATTAACCTCCCTCCCTTTTTTTAAAGTAAGCTCTATGTCCAACATGGGGCCTGAACTCATGACCCCAAGATCAAGAGTCACATGATCCACTGACTGAGCCAGCCAGATGCTCCCGCATTAACTTTCCTCTATCTGTGAAGAAAAATAAAGCAGAATAGGGGGGTAGAGAATAGCAGGGTGGGGTGATTATTTTAAAAAGAGTGGTCAGGGAAGCTTTCTCTGATTTTGTGACATTTGAACAAAAACTTAAACAAAGTAGAAGAGCAAACTACATGGGTACATGGGGAAGAATGCTCCAGAGGGAGACATTAGCAAGTCCAAAGGTTGTGAAGCAGGAGCATACATGGTGCATTTGAGGAGGCTGATATGGCTGAAAGAGAGTGAACAAAGGAGAGAATAATAAGAGATGTGCTCTGAAAGGTAACTGGAGCCTAGACCATGAAAGGCATTTGAGTGAAGACTTTGGATTTCATTCTGTGTATATAGGGAGCCATCAGCAAATTTTGAAAAGATGCTAGCGCTCTGTAAATTGGCTGTGGGGGTCAAGGATGGGTGCAAGGAGACCAGGTAAGGACCATTGCACTAGGATGTTTAGGATCTCATTTAATATGGGTTTTAAGATGGATCTCATTTAGGATGTAATTGCCAAACATTGGGTTTTGGATAAGACTGGTATTACCGTTCTTCAAGACTGACTTTAAGCTACCTCTGAGCAAAAAACCCACAACTTTTCTACTTCTTTCAAATCTTTTATAATGCCTAACCCAGCCCAGTGGGTCTAGTGGTAAATGCTCAGAAAATGCCTATTATTTTGTGATTAAAACATATATTTGGTCTTTGCTAAGAACTCACAGAAATTATGTCTCTGCATTGAAAAACATAAATGACATGTGGTTCCCAAGATCAGGTCTATCATTTTAATATGGATCCCCTGACCATATGCAAGAAAGTATGCTCCTCACCACACACAAATCTTCTCTTTGAATTCTCATAACAGCCCTGAAAGGTGGGGTTATCCTGTGCAAGTTTATAGATGAAGAAACAGAGACTTGGTAGAGGGTGTTGAGTAATTTGTCTGTGGTCATTAGTGAGTGAAGGACAGAGCTCTGGACTTGAATCATGGGCTGATTCTAGAGCTCATCCTCAACAATGACAACCCTGAACTATTTACCATAGAGAACTCTGGGGGAACTCCCACATTTCTGGTGGCCTAATCTTATTTTTATAACCTTTCGGCTGATTATGCAAAATAGTTAACATTAACAGGAAGAGCTGATTTTTAAGTTTCATTTGCCTAGAAGAAAATAATTAGGGCAATGATTCTATTTGTTTAGTTAGATCCCCTAAGTTAAAATGATACTTTTGCTCTTGGAAATCATTTGCTCCAATGACAAGAGTGGGTGGGCATTTCATTCCAGCTCCTTTTATGATGTCTGTTGCAGTTATCCTGCAGTGTGACTTTTTTCTCAGAAAGCCATAGTACTGCCTTATTCCTACTTTAAAAAAAATCATTAGTGTAGTTGCATTGCAGAAGAAGGGAAAAAACAGATGTGTGATCTGCCCATGAAATAGAGTAGTTGCCCCACACGAGCTCAGCCTTTTTCATGTGCTAGCTGTGAGCCTGTCCTCATGCTGGGGTGGAGAAGCTCATTATTGCTCGGAGTAACCAAGAAACAGGGCTGGGCAAAGGGAAGAGGGAGACCAAAGGCCCAGAGTGCTCCCACCAAATTGGATCCTGGGAAGTCTGACACTGGGGCATCTACTATAGTCGCTCAGCAGCCACTTGCTTTTTATAATGAAACAGGAGGGATAAAGGAGGTCATTCTATTGGACTAGAGCATCGGCCAGTATATGCCAGTGGACAAAAGGCTCATGGGGTTGGTGGCCACATGGTATAATGGATGCAAAAAGTAGCAGATTCTCATTTGTCCAGCCTGTAAATACCCAGTTTTGATATTTTGTTGAATCTGCAGCTCTCGTAGAAGCATAATAAAGTATCTGCAACTCAGAAAATCTTTCAAAGCTTAGACACCGCAGTCCTTCTCACTCCTCCTTACCACTTCTATCTTCTTGGCTGCCCTCACGGGTTGTGCTGGTGAACTTCTGCCGCTGGACGTGGTGTGCCCTGCCTAAATGGCATTTTAGCATGGATGTCCCCAGGTGCCTAGCAGCCTTGCCTAGATTAACGTGTCAGTGGCATATGGTGCAAATGGCCTGTTGTTCAGTCCCAGAATCAGTTTAAAATATCTTCCAGGCTGCTGACTTCTTTGGCATAATGCCTGTGGTCCCAGTGTTTGAGGAAGGACAGCAACATTGTCTGAAAATTATGTAGAGTGAATTTTCTTGTGTAAGAGCCAGAATCTGACTTTCTGCCTTTCCCCATCTCTGTCTCTTTCCCCCCTGGTATCTAAACTAAAGAAATAAGCACACATTCTGAGGGAGAGTGCTTACGACAAAAAATAATTTTGAGAAAAGCTTTTGTGTGTGTGCCGGTTCCTTTTTGGCCTCACATCTTGCTCTTCTTCCATAAAGAGAAGTCCCTAGCTTGTGCTTTTCAAACACTGTTAAATTTGGTTCTCTTAAAAGCCCTCTGTGTAGGTATTAGATCCATTTTGCAGACAAGAAAACTGAGCCTGAGAGTTTTAGAATGTTGCCAAAGCATACTACACAGAAAGAGGAGAATAAGGGCAGCTCAGACCCAGGTCTGTTTACACCACGGTCCAAATTCTTCCAACTCTAAGTCTACACATAGACCATTGTCTGAACTGATATTGCACCCCCATCCGAGCATCTCTGGGGGAGGGGGAGATTTTTTTGCTGCAGTTCAATGGGGAGAGCTCACAATGGTCAGCGTCTCCATAGGCGTTGTCAGCAAGAGCTCCAGGATTCTTCTTGTACAATCTCCTCATCATGCTCTTCTCTCCGTGTGTTTAATGGTGGGTCATTGTTACTGTTTAGTTGCCTGATGGGCTTCTCACTCCTAAATCCAAGTGACGAAGCAGATCCTGCTGTCCTTGGGATTATCCCCTCTTGATGAGTGATGACCTCAGGATTGGAGACAGCTGACCTGCAGGCAGAGAGAGGGGGATGTCAAAGGTTCCTCTAGCTCAATTTGGATTGATGAACCGGAATAATTCTGGCAGCAGGGCTCATGGAATTGGCCTCAACCAGCAATCTCCCTCAATGTTTGTGTTTGAGTGGAGTGTTTAGGCAGTTTTTCACTTACATCTTCTCTTTTCCATTACAGGTATTTAAAAAACACGATCTTCTGGACTAGTTGTTGCTACAGCATCAAACAATTATCACCAAATGGAACTGCATTCGCTGGCTACTCTTTCCTGCCTGTATGCTCTACCTTGCAAGAATCTTTCATGTAAAATGGCTCTCGGTTCTTTATTTTGTCATCAAAATGCTATACCTCCTTCAAGGCCTTGCTCAGCCATCTCCTCCAAGAGACCTCCTCCAAGAAACCTCCTCCAAACCTGTCTATCCAAATAAGTTATGGAATAATTATCATTACTCTAAATTCCTTACAGTGATCAAAAATAATTGTATTTCTTTAAAATTGTCTAGTTGTCTAGTCATTTTCTTGAATAAGTGGTATCATTGGCCCAAGATTTAAATGTATACATTGTACAAATATTCAAAGTAATAAATAAGTCCCCAGTTTCTGAGCCGTCCAGAGATATTTTAATATATACCTATGCTTTATAAACAATCCATCAACAATATATGGGAATAATTTTAACCTATGTTAGAGATATAAGAGATACTACGCTAAGCACTTTGTATGGATTATTTCATTGAGTCCCTCCTACAAATTTATGAGAAAGGGACTAAAATTATGCATATCTACAAATGAAGAAAGAGGGACTCAAAAAAGTTATAACTAACAGTTATAATTTGGCAAAACTGAAGTGACCTCAGGCTGTCTGACTGCCGAGCCAAGCTCTTCACCACCAGGCTGCAGGGCTTAAAACCACCCTCATATATCCATATCTGGTTTTCCAGCTGGATTAAAGGATACTTAGGATGAAAGGAAGCTGTGCAGGATAGCTGACAGAAGGTGTATTTGGGAAACAAATTCTCACCATTCTTACTAGTTTTTCTTACATGTCTTTGGCTGTTGACCACAGTAAATTTTCAAAACTCTCTGAAACACTGTTTCATTATCAGTAAAATGAGAAAATGCTAACCTCAGAGAGAGATGGAAGTGTGGTGAGGATTAGGAGAAATAAAAAATGTAAAGCTCTTGGCACATAAGAGGTATTCAGAAATGCTAGGTAGTTTATCAAGAGCCATGTCTTTTTAAAGATCCGTTTGCTGGCTTCCACTGTCCTGTGCAGAACTGGAAGGAAATGCTCGCGTGATGTGTGGCATAATACGTACAGATCCAGCCTTTTGGATGGCAGGGAAATACCACAAAGAGATCCCTGAAAGCAAATGCAAGGTGAGAGGCTCTTGTACCTAATGCCAATGGGGCTAGTTCAAAGTGAACAGATGGTCACGTGTTGGGTGTTCAAAGAAGTGTATGGAGTCGTATGGAAGGCCGGGCTAAAGGTTATGTACATTATAGACCTCCTCTGAGGTCAGTAAGCAGAAATGAAGCGTGGAAGAAAAGAAAGACTGGGGAAATACTCAGGGACTTTACCTAGAACAATCTCCCCCCAGATGACTTCATGGTAACTCCTTCACTTCCTTCTGGTCACCTACTCAGGCATTTCTCCTGACCTGCAACTTGTCCCCTCCCCCAATTTATTTTTAATTTTTTCCATAACACTTTTCACCATCTGTCATATGATATCATTATCCAATTTACTGCATTCGTTTCTCGTTGTCTGACTCCTCCAGAATGTAAGCTCCTGGGGACTAGGGTCTCTGCTTTTTTCACTGATGTATCGTAAGCACTCACAAGAGTGCCTGGCACCTGGTAAGTACTCAACGACGTTTCTGTTGGAGGAATATGCTTTTCAGACAAGGAAACTGAGGTTCAGTGACTTAGCTTGGATAAGTCTGCTAGTTAACAGCAGAGTCAAGACCAGAACTGTTTTCCTGCCTTCCTAGCCAGCTGTCTTTCTACTAAATCATTTTTCAGGATAGAGGAATATATGTCTAGGATTAAGGAATGATTTGGCTGTTGAGAAATCCAGACAAAACTGGAAATGAGTGCATATAGACAAAATAACTGAACCATAAAAGTGACAGCAGGAAAAAAAATCATAGATGTGGGTGGTTGTGTTGATTTTTTTTTCAAAATTTTGTTTAAGTACCTGAGACTCTGCTGTCAGTTTATCTAGTGAAATAAGATTCATGATCAATGTGTGGAGACGGAAATTTCAGACCTCATTATACACAAACTGAAGATTATTCCTTTGCTGTCACTGCAGCATTTGACACGCCAGTGAAAACAAAAGGAAATCTGTCTCAGACGCCCCTTTTAGCTTTGACAGATGTGGAAACGCATGAGTTTGGGACGTTAATTTTTGGTTGGGTGTTAAATGTGAGTATGTCCAAAGACGCTACCACCTGACTCACACCTAGCTGAGGCCCAAATGATGCAATGAATTTCAGTCCAGGACACCATCCTCCAACCCCACTTCCTTCTCATCTCAAAAACAAAGGCAGCCTCTGCCTTTTCCCAGGCTAATCTTCCACCTGAGCTTTTGGTCACGTCCCCTCCTCCTGTCACTTATTCCCTTTCTTGAATCTTAAACCTGTCTTTTCCCTACAACGTGCAGATATGTTCAAATCCCACCCCCCATGCCAAAGCAAGATAATGAAAACCTCCCAATAATCTCTTGATCTCTTGAATCAATTAACTGTTGATGTACCCTAAAACAATGGCTGGAAGCAATAAGCACTGTTATTACTCACAAGTTAGTGAGTCATCTGGGCAGTTCTGTTGAGCTGGGCCAGGTTCCTCTGACTTTGGCTGGGCCTGAAATACTGGCTGCACACCCTCATGAGGAGTAGGCTGGTGGGTCGGCTGGGGCAGGGTGGTCAGGATGCTCTCACTCATGAGACTAGCAATTAGGGGGTTGTTAATTTTGCTGAAGTGGGTGAGTGGGCCACTGACCACTTATCCAACAAGTTAGCACAGGCTTGTCCTCATGGCAGCCAGTTGGGATTTCAAGAGAGACAGAGAGCAGAAGTACAGAAGGCCTTTTAAACCGGCACGGTATCACTTCTACATCATTTTATCCACAAAAGCAAGTTAGAAGGCAGCCCAGGAATGAGGAAGTAGACCCTACTCCTTGATGAGGAACTACAAGGTCACATAGCAAAGGGTGTAGAGTCAGGGGGGATGAAGAATTAGGTCAGGTTTGCAATCAATATACTTTATCTCTCTTCATCCTGAAGCTTCTGCCCAGATGTCTCTTTTCCTTCACATCCAAACTTCTAGAGCCTCTTACTTTGCCTACCTTCTTATCGACTAGTCACTCCTCACCCAAATGACCTCATCTTATTACCTCTATTCCATTTTGACGCAACTGCTCTCTTTAAAGACAACAATGCTTCAAATATCAAACATTAAAAACCACTTTCAGTTTTCATCTTATTTAACCCATGAACAATTTGATCCATATGGTTATTCCCTCTTGCTTAAAACTCTCCTCCCTTACCTTCTATGATTCATTTCTTCTGGCTCTCTTTCTACACTTCTAATCATTCCTTCTCAGACTCCTTGGCTGGCTTATGTCCCTCCTCTGGCCAGGAAATATTAGTGTTCCCCATGCTTCTGTTGTCTTACTTTTCCTTTCCTTTCCTTTCCTTTCCTTTCCTTTCCTTTCCTTTCCTTTCCTTTCCTTTCCTTTCCTTTCCTTTCCTTTCCTTTCCTTTCCTTTCCTTTCCTTTCCTTTCCTTTCCTCTCCTCTCCTCTCCTCTCCTCTCCTCTCCTCTCCTCTCCTTTTTCCTTCCTGCCTTCTTGTCTTTCTCTCCCTTCTCATGCTAAACCCTTTCTGAAATCTAATCTAGTCAAGTGGATACTACCTATATGCATCTTTGTTCTAACTCATCTGTTGACCTCCAGGAATAAAGTGTCAATGCCTACTAGAGGTCGCTATGGGCTCCTCAGATGTAAAAAGTGCGTCTAAAACTGAGCTTAGGAGCACCTGGGTGGCTTAGTTGGTGGGTGGCATCTGCTTCTGGCTCAGGTTATGACCCTGGGGTCCTAGGTTTGAGCCCTGCATTGGGCTTCTTGCTCGGCGGGGCACCTGCTTCTCCCCCTCTCTCTGCCTGCTGCTCCCCTTGCTCATGCTCTCTCTGTGTCAAGTAAATAAAATCTTTAACAAAAATGAAACTGAGCTTAATATCTTTCTTCCAAAATGTGATCCTGTCTTCACTTTTTCCATTAACAGTTTTACAACTCTTTATATTCACTGAGCTGGAAACTGAGGACTGTCTTTAACTCTTCCTGCCCTAGGCTCCCTACAACTCTGGATAGTAAGTCGTATCAATTATATCTCCCAAGTATCCCTTCAAACCCACCCCCTCGTCCCTGTTGCTCCCTGAGGTCAGGACCTTGTCCTCTATTGCCCAAACTAATGCTGGAGGCTTTTACTAGCTTCCCCCAACCCCTTTTTGCAGCCAGAGATCTTTCTGAAACACAAATCAAACTGTGTTACTCCTTTGCTCATACACTTCCACTGGCTCATTTCTGCTAAGATAAAATCTGAACTTTGCATTAGCTGGTACTCATCATCTGCCAAAAAAAAAAAAAAAAGTACTCCATGCCATTTAAAAAAAGAGATGTATTATAAAGAAACAGGGATGGACTTTGATGATAATTAAGTTTACCCTTGACAAAAAAAAAATATACCATTGTGGTAAGAGGTGTTGGGAGATCATGATTATGGGAGGGGCTTTGCTTGTGCGGGGGCAGGGGGTATACAGGAACCCTCTGCACCTTCTTCTCAATTTTGTTGTAGACTTAAAACTGTTCTACTAAAATAAAGTATTTTTTAAAAAAGAAGGACTCTGGGATGCTTAGGTGGCTCAGTCAGTTAAGCATCTCTTTGGCTCAGGTCATGATCCCAGGGTCCTGGGATCAAGCACCATATAGGGTTCCTTGCTCAGAAGGAGCCTGCTTCTCCCTCTCCCTCTGCCTGCCATTCCCGCTGCTTGTGCTCTCTCTCTCTCCTGTCAAATAACTAAATAAAATCTTTTTTTTAAATAAAAAAAATCTTAAAAAAAAAGAACAAGGAATCTTTAAAAAAGGAAGGAAAGAAGGTTGGAAGGAAGGAAAGAAAGGAGGGAGGGACAGACTTTCAAAAAGGAAGAAGTTAAAAAAAAAAAAAAAAGGAAGAAGTTCAGCCAGGCAACAGGGGAGTTGCTTGGGATAATGTCCCAGGTCTGCTGGCTCCTCTCTTGCTGCCTTGAGTATGTCATCTTGGCTTCATGCTATGACTTTGCCCCATTCTCCTGCAGACTCCTCCCTGCCCTCTCCTCATCAATCCCCTACATGTTCACCAAGGCACATGGCCCCCCAACAGGCATTCTTAATCCAAGTCTATCTAACCTTCATCTCTTAGAATAAGTTACTGAGAAAGGAAATCTGATTGGCTTAACTCATGGGTCACATAAGGTCACAGGATAAAACATGACAGCCTGAGGTTCGTATCTTTAGTAGGATCTGTAGAGAGGAATGTTCTTAAAGAAGACAGAGTGGGCTGAGCAGGTAACCCAGACAGGGCCACTATATTTCTTAATATAGCATGGTATTTTTCTAGTATCATGGTATTTCTAGATTCTTCTCCCACTGCAATGCACTATCCACTCCAACTACATAGAACTATTCCTCGTTCCCTGAACACGCTGTACTCTTTTCCATATACTATTCCCAATAGCTTCCATATTCTTCCCCTCCTTAACTTCCTGGAAATCTCTTTTTTCTTTCATGGTCAGTTCAAATGTCACTTCCTCTATAAAGCCTGCCCTTGGCCCTGGCAGTTGCTCTCTTCTCTGGGAATGCGTAGCACTTTGCACATAGCTCTATTAGACTATATATCACACCAAATTGAAATTGTTTACCCCCTTTGCTAGGTTATGGGCTTTTCTTTTTTTTATTGGCAGGCACTATTCCCAGTTGCTTGTACAGCATTGGGCTCATACATAGAGATCCAAAAAGTTTGTTGAATGGATGAACATGTGAATGGTCAAAGTCTCTACACCAGCGGTTCTCAAAGTGTGGTCCTGAATCAGTAGTATCAGCATCATCTGAGAACTTGTTAGAAAGACAAATTCTTGGGCCCTACTACAGACCTACTGAATCAAAAGCTCTGAAAGTAAGTGTGGTAGGTAGAATATTGGCCCTACCCAAAGCTATCCATGCCTTAACCCCTGAAAACTGTTAATATTTTATGTTATAAGGTAAGGGGGAATTAAGGTTGGAGATGGAATAAAGATCGATTTTAACCTAGATTATCCTGGTTTATCCAAGTAGGCACAATGCAAGGATCCTTAAATGGGGAGACAGAAAAGTCAGAACCAGAAAGATAGCATCATAAAAATGACTTGACCAGCCATTGTTGGCTTTGAAGATGAAAGGATACTAACCAAGGAATGTGGGCAATGTCTAGAAGCTGGAAGAGGCAAGAAAACAGATTCACCTTTGGAGCCTCCAGAAAGGAGCTTGGACCTGCTGAAACCTTGATTTTTTTTATCCAATGAGACCCACTTTGGAATTCTGACCTCCACAACCATAAGATAATACACTTGTGTTTTTTTAGCCACTAAATTTGCGATAATTTGTTATAGCAATCACAGGAAACGAATCCAGTAGGTCCCGCAATCTGCGTTTGGAAAGCCCTCCAAGTGAGTCCGTAGTTTCCTTTCACTATGAACTCCAGCTCCTGGTACCAAGCCTGCTACAAACCTCCTTCTTTCTTGTATTTGCTTTTTGGACTGTCTCTGTACCATTCACCACTGCATCCTAGCTTCTAGCCCAGCACTGCGCTCAATAGCCACAGTAGCTAATACTCACTGAGGATGGCTTTGTGTAAAGTGCTGTTCTAAGCACTTGACATGACTTAACTCACTTAATCCTTATGATAACCCCATGGAGTAGGTAATACTACCATTTCATATTTTATACACGAGTAAACTGATGCATAGAGAACAAAAGCAACTTGCCTGAGGTCCCCCAACTAGGAAGTGGCAGAAATAGGATTTAAATTCACTCTCACTCCAGAGTCCATGCTTGAACCCTATGCTATGTGGTTTATAGGCAGGTTACAGTATATAATTGATTGGTGAGTGAATTAATACATAAATGAATGCTAAACAATAAGTCTCACCTGAGGGCTTTAGAAGGATGTTTGGGAAGCAGTAGCAGAATTCTAAGACAATGTCATCCCACTGCTGATTCAGTGGAGGGGAGAAGACACATGTCTCACTTGTGTATATGTAGGAAAAAGCACCTGGAAAGGCAACTAGGGTGGGAGGGAAAGCTGGACTAGCTAAACATGGCAGAGGATAAGACTGGAGAGGGTACATCTTGGGTAGGGATGGTGGCTACCAGGAGTGAGGCAGTTGTGAGTTGAAAGGTGACAGAAGAGGCAGGGCTGGACCTGACATTTCACCACATTATCGTCAGCCTAGGTTGGACCCTCAGAGGCCCAGAGCCCAAATCCGCAATATACATTTGCTGAATGAAAGGGATTAAAAAAAAAAAGATTTTATTTATGTATTTGAGACAAAGAGAAAGAGGGAGAGAGGGGTACCCATGCACAAGTGGGGGTGGTGGGAGGGTGGGAAGGGCACAGAGAGAGGGAGAAGCAGATTCTCCACTGAGCAGAGAGCCTATTGTGATGTGGGGCTCAATCCAAGGACCCTGGGATCAAGGCCTGAGCTAAAGGAAGATGTTTAACCAATTGAGCCACCCAGGCATCCCCGCATGAAAGAGATTTTTAGTGCCTAGATTGTTCTAGGATCTTCAGGCTTTTGTTTCAAGGTATTCAAGGAAGATTTCATATTAGATTCACCAGAACTCTCAGCTATGACATGAATAATAATGTGAGGGGAAAGGTTGAACCAAAAATCAATGAACTGGAGGAAGTGGAGACAGGGAAGTACAGAAGTACACTGACCATTGGTCAGTGATCAAAACCTGGTGTCCAAGGAATGTGGCCCTCCCCAGTCAGGGACCTGTAGACCTAGCCAGAAAATGGGATTTATTTATTTTTCACTCATTTATTCAGTGCCCACTGTGTCAGGCATAGAGCTAAAAGCACGATGCTTTCCCCACTTGAGCCCACTGAAGTAAAGTGTCTCCATAAGTGGGCAAAGCACTGGGAGAGGAAGCTAAAGAAAGCAGGTCATTTAAATTTTATTTCATTTCAGTTTCATTTTCAAGATAAAGTCCTAGTCTCCTCCCTTTTTTTAACTACAGTGAAATTTGGGAAACTCATTTTAAGTGGATTTACCTTCAGTGAACTTCTTCCATTATCAAATTTTCTGCATTATTTTGCAGGGAACCCTGCTTCTGGTCCCATGGCTCTATGCACTATAGTGGGTAGAGAGCTCGGCTGGCTCAGCTGCCAGGAAGCTGGAGAAGACAGAAGAGAAGCGGGCCTGAGTTATCTGCAACACACCTAGAACTCAGTGTTGGATGGGTCCAGAAGGGTGTTGTGGGAAAAGGACAGCATTTGGTGCCAGATGGTCCTAGGTTTTAAATCCCACTCAATAGCTGTGTGATATTGGGCAAGTTACTCAACTTTCTTAGTTTCCTCAACTCTATTATAAGGCTACTCATCTTATCATATTGGGCTGTTGTAAGACGTACAGATCACCATCTCTGTCCAGTAGCCACCAGGTTAGTTGCCAACTGAGAATGTCACTCCTGCCCTGACACTCATTAATGTGAAGGGATTATTTTTATTATGTTTTTATTTTGGGGGGGGGATTATTTTTAAAAGTCATAAAAACTGAAATGAGAAGAAGCAATGCTCAAGTCTCTCACTTCTCTCTTTCTTTAGATCCTTTACCCTCTTTGTATTCTCACTTCCCACCCCTAGAGATGTCATTTTTCTAGAAGCACAGAACCTGAATATAATCTTGAGGTTTTATACCACGAATATTTTAGCTTTTTCTATGTAAAGCAGAATGCTGGGTAGTTGAAGTTCAGGGATGTTAAGTTACCTGGCCTAGGTCACACAGCTAGCAAGTATAAGAGCCAAGACTGAAATCCAGATCACACTGACCTTAAAGCTAGAGCTCTTTCCTTGAGCAAGCTGTCTCCTTTCCAGTGGCAGCAATTCTCAAAGCAGGTCTGGCTCCAAGAGTAACCCAGGGCTTGTTCCAGGGATAGAAGCAGAGCACCCTTTCCTACCAAATATAGGACACTAAGAATTCACCTCAGGGAGGGCTCAAGCATGGAACATCATCATCCCGGAAGGGTAGAGCATTGCAGCGGAGGAACAATGCTTTGTAGACAGACCAGGTTAGAATCCACTTACCAGCTGGATAATTTTGAGCAAGTTATTCAACCTTCCTCTTACTCAATCTCCTATAAATTGGGAATAAAATAGACCTTACCAACTTCGCAGGTTTGTGTGGGGATCAGGGGGAGATAAGGTTTATAAAGTGCTTAGTACAAGGCACAGCACAAGTCCTCAATATATACCAGTCATAATTCAGCCTACAGGGAGTGCAGGATCCTCTGCTTCTCACCAGTATCTTGGAGTGAGGGGCTGCGGCGGGGGGGGGGGGGGGGGGGGGGGGGGGAGGGGGAAGGGGGAACGGCCATGTGCTAGAATATACAACCTGAACAGAAATGCATCTGGAAGGAACACAGGCCAAGGTAATACAACAATCAAATGAAAAATTTGCATATGCTTATTCTTTTCACTTGAACAGGGAAACTCAGGCAATTAATGTTTGGAAAGGAATGTGAAGCAAACAGAATGAAGTCAAGCGTTCCCTCATATTAATGTCATGTGACCCTACAGCCTCCAGAGCCATTTTGGTTGTGCTAAGAAGACCATGCCCAGAGTGCCTCATTAAAACTTTACTAACACCAGCTCTACCACCCATGAAAAACTGTTTTCTTCTCTCTTCCTGTGAAATCACCCCGGTTGCCTCTGAACAGAGACCCTCACATAAACAATATAGAAGTATAATTAGTGATGTTCCTTCCTCAGTTTCCTACTTTGTTGTACACCTTCATGGTATTTCATCACACTGAGAGTTCCAGGCTGGAAATAGCTGCCCCTCACCGCAGGCTTTGTTTCTTTATTCCATCTTCCTCCTCGGGAGCAGCCAGCAGAAACTTTCTAGAAAATAGAATTAATTTGAAATCCATCCAGGTTTTCTCTACTACTTTGACCTCTCTAATGTCCTTTTACCATGGGTTGTTTGGGTGCAGGTTCCTCTGTCCAGGAAACTGGAAGAATAATATTTCTGTTTGAAGAGAACTGGAATCGTAAGTCTTAGCCTGGGAAGAACTGAGACTCAGTGATGTGGGGACTACACAGCTAGGCAGTGCCTTAGTGATTCAAGAAGCTTTCTTCCCTTTTAACTGCCATATCAGTTTTCACAGCCTTTCTGCATTTGTGCCATCTTGTTTTCCTTAGTAAAATAATTTTTTCATTTGGAATTCTCATCTTCCCATTATTGATGACGATGTTATCAGAGCCCCCTTCACGACCATCTCTTCTGGGCCATAGCCCTATTTATTGATTCTTGGTGCATTATCTTGACTCCAAGCTGCCCAAGAAAGTCAGAATCTGTACCAAGTCTGTCTCGAGGGTACTTGTGAAAATACATTTGCCTGTCCTACTTCCTCTTAGCCCTCTTTGATACGGGTCTCTCCTTTAGCAGGCTGTGTGTAAGGCAAAGACTCCTTTTGGAAGTATTCTTTGCAATTAAAAAAAAAACAAACGTGTATTATCAGTGAGTATCAATTATAATGAGGCATTTTTACTGTGGCTTGATAACGTCAGAACCAAGGAACAGTTGCCTCTGAGCTGAGAGCCTGGCAGCTACATTTTATTAACCCAAGTCAGGGTGCTAAGCTGATTTTCAGACTTGATTGACAGAACCCTTTCAGCATAAACCCTAGAAAACTATTAGGAGGAAAGAATCCCATCGAGGCATTCTGCTTGTAATAGTTTTAATGCAGAAGTGCATTTGATCGGCAGCATGCTGAGCTCATATCATTTCCAGAGTGAGTAGCAATGTGGTTCCACTGTCATTTACCACAACCAATTATGGTACATCCTGACAACATTTAAAACAGAATTGGATTAAGAAAAATGCATTCTTGGGATTATGGTCTGAGAGGCAAAATACCAGACTTTCAGTGGATCTCATTTTTGCCTCTCTTTCAGCAGCAGCAGCAGCAGAAAAAGGAAGAGGAGGAAAAGGAGAAGAAGGAGGAGAGGAAGAGGATGAGGAAGAAGAAGGAGAAGGAGAAAAGGACACTTTTAGGGGCAAGAGGCTGAGTGAGAGCATAAGAAGTAGGATGCAACTGCTTTCTTCAGTATTCTTTTGTCACTGCAATCTCCTAAATACAAGAGTCAGACTGTCTTTCTTCAAGCACCAGATTCACTTCCCAAAATCAGAGAATGCATTTCTCAGCCTTCCTCACCACTCTTATCCTCTACAAAAAGCATCAGTTCTAATGAGTAAAAAATCCCTGAGATATAAAACGTTAGCCATAAAGCCACCACTGTGTTCATAAGGCTCTACTCCAGTGGTAATATTGACTGATCTATGGACCAACAGAGGATGTCTCCTAAATATTTCACACCTACAGAGGAGCAGACAGCTAGTGCTATCTTCTGAATTCATCAGCTACAAATTTCACTGGGATAGTACACTTGGAGTACCTGTCCAGGAGATCAAATATCAAATGTTCTTTTTTTTAAAAAAAAAAAAAACACTGGGTGTTATTCTGTATGTTAGTAAATTGAACACCAATAAAAAATAAATTAAAAAAAAAAGCTTTACTGAGTTATTAGAACATCGAAGTAATACATGTTCATTGCAAAAAAAATCAGAAACTATAGAGGAAAGCAGATAAATAAGGATATGACAAATAAGGATATCATCCCGAGATAAGCACCACTGATATACTAATATTATGGTATCACCTACACACATATTTTGCAGCAAAAAGGTTATTAGAACCCTTCCTTTTCTTCTTCTTTTAAGTTACATTGAAACTGTAAATAGGGTTTTGTGTTTTTTTTTTTTTTTTTGGTTTTTGGTTTTTATTTTTATTCATGAAAGACACACAGAGAATGAGGCAGACACAGGCAGAGGGAGAAGCAGGCTCCATGCAGGGAGCCCGATGTGGGACTTGACCCCGAGTCTCCAGGATCACGCCCTGGGCCGAAGGCAGGCGCTAAACCGCTGAGCCACCCAGGGATCCCCCCTCCTGTATATAGTTTTAATGTGACTAAGACTCATCTGAGATATTTTAAATATATGGGTGGCTATGCCCCATATCTAGAGATTCTGCATTAATGAGAAAGGCATAAGACCCAGGAATATGTATTTTACCAAGCACTGCCAGTAATAGTAATGCTTATAGTTCTCAAAATACACTTTAGGAAATATACATCTTTACAAATACACATCATCATCCATCTGGTGATTTTCTTAGGATAAAGATCTAAAAGTGAACTTTTTATTTTGGCAGAGGCTATGCTGTGCAGCATTTAAACAATCTACCTTATTTGTAGTTACCTTCTTGATAAAAAAAAAAAAAGTGGGGTCACGAAGACAGGTATGTGTCCCAAGGAAGAAGGACATTTGAGGCACGGGTAAACACAGTAAGTCCATGCAAGGGCCCTTAGAATCACCTTTCAGGTATCTGTGGGATGTACAAATCCTCTTCCAACAACCCCTTGGCTCTTCCAAGGAGTCTGGCAATGAGAAAAGTTGAGGAGGGATGGAGCAAAGACACATGGTAAGGGTGGATTTAACATCTTGGCTAGAGAAACTGGTTCCTGATAGGGGAGGGTGCCTACCATTGCCATTTGCACAGGAGATTGCAGTCAAAAAGGATCACCAAATGAGACAGCTCCATCCTCAAGCTCCACTTGCATAAAATTCACATTTGACTAGCATTCTGTTTCCAAGTTTTCCAAAAGTCTGAGAGATGAGAGTAAGAAACAATCTAGGTATTTCTCCATTTCTGGGATATGGGTGCGCTTGAGAAAGGTATATACACTCATTCATGGGAAAAAGGCAGGCGCACATTCCCCTACTTACACTCTCCCAACTCCAGAAAAAGAAGATTTCCAACTACGAGTTTCATGTAAAGAACGATTTTGTTCAGGATCACAAAAAGTGGAAATCAAACAGGTAGGCATCCAATTTCAACCATTATAAAAGGAAAGGGTTGTTTTCCATGGTGGGGGGGAGGGCGTAAATGTTACTAATGTATGATATACATAAAAGAAATTCCTCAAATCACAAGTTTACTAACTCAAGTTGCTGGTATAAATTAGCATCTAAATCAAGAAACAGAAAATACTCCAACCCCAGATATCCCCTGTGTCAGCTTATAGTCAGTATTCTCCCCTAAAAATAGCCAGCATCCTGATTTCTAACAGTTTTAATTGGTTTGACCTGTTTTTGAGCTTATATAAATAGTATCATATAGTATATGCCCTCTTACAGAGTTTTTTGGCTAGATTTTATATATCATTAGTCTAACTCATGTGATGTACCAACATGTCCCAATATTGAGGCACAAATATTTCCCCAAAAGAAACTTAAAAGTATTTACTTTAAATAAGCCCAGGTCCATTTGTGCCATTAACATTGACTGGTTTTATCTAAGTTGAGCCCAGCTGAATCTCTGAGGCCCTTACACCTGTCCATAGTAAGTAATAATGATCCTAAAAGGCTACTCCCCAGGGTGCATGGCAGACAATGTGAGAGGCAGTATAATACAGTGAAAAAAAGATGAGCTTTGGAAACATATTTAACTGACTTCAAATAGAATCATCTCCACTTACCAGCCATACTACCTTTACGAAGTCACATAATCTCTCTGAGGTTTAAACACATATTTGTTTTTTAGTTACTTGTATGCCTGTAAAATGGGGGAGATAACTCATTAGGTTGCTGTGAAAATTAAATTAAGATCACAAATTTAAAGTACTTGACATACAATAGGTGTTCTATAAATGTTCATTCTCTTTCTCCCTTCAAAAACCAAACATTGATTATCCAACAAATTGAGCGTGTTGTGTACACACAACCTAAAAAAAACTACTTTCTTTTCCTTTTTTTAATAAATGTATTTTCAACAGCAGCTATTTGAACCACTAACTAGCACTAGTTAGGAAACCAGGTTTGTGATCCAAGGGAATTTAGAGTTGTTGACAGAGTCTTTTTCGGAACTGAGAAATTCTTTGGAAACCTGTATGGCTTCACATCTCTCACATATCCCACCATGCTGGCCTAGCTACTTATTTATTAATGATTTCCATCATAAAACCATTGTTATCTCAGATTCCTGTGATGGCCTAAGAGCACACAAAATCATCATTTTCCAACAAGAGCACAAAGCATCCAATGTACTCCCCACGACACTATCATTTTACTAATAGCCATTATGCCCATCAATTTACAAGGGCCTTTCAGTTAGACATGTGCACAATCATGTAACAATTGTGTGATTTCTGCATTTTCACCAGTGTACATATTAAGTCTCTGACAGATTGCTAATGAGCTGATGTTGGAATTACAGAATAGTCTGTTATCATTTGTCCATTCACAGTTTCCTCACCAGCCCATCTGTGCTCGGAACAGAGCCACCATGGAGCATGCAGGCTGGGACAGTTTCTCCATTTACACCTTTTGCCTTCAGAGGCCTCTGGGAAGCCTGTCCCTAATTAAAGATTTTAACAAACATATTGCCAGCTTTCTAACACTGTTATTAAACTGCTCTCTTTTGTTGGAAAAGGTGCTGTTTGTCAGCAGTTTGTAGATTTAGATATTTAGTATGTGTTTCTGTAGCCCTGCAAAATATTTGTGTTTTTAGAACAATTCAATTAGTATGTTATGCATGCATGTACCTGCATGCACAATACATATGGTACACATGCTATCAAAATCCCATAGAATTATTCACACTTGCAAGGACAGACAAAGAAACATGAAGTATTTTTATGGACACACAGACTTCTCTACAGAAAGAGATGGAACTGTTGTTGACTACTAAGATTGACTACTTTAAGGTCGGAGCTATTGTAACAAAATAATCAGACTGAGATCATGGCTCAGATAATTTGGGGTAAGGATAAAGCACTTTTTACCTGAACTGTTTATATAATTAGGGTACACTAAAAGGAAATGGATTTCCCCGGTAGAAAATGCATAGTTAGGAGGACAGATGTCCCCTTGTACTAAAGGTTTAACTAATAGAGTGGTGGTTCGCAATCAGTGTGGGTGCAGTTGGGGCTGAGTGGGGAAGGGAGACATGGAGCCAACTGAGAAGCTTTCATGATACCCTCTCCCACCACCGCCATCACCACATTCTCCGTTACACCCAGTTGAGAATCCCTGCACTAGTACTCTGAAGGAATAAACGAGATGACCAAAAAAAAAAAAAAAAAAAAAAAAAAAAATAAACGAGATGACCGAGCTGACAGCTTCCTGCCCAGGAAAAGGCTCTCCAATCATTATCTTGGAAGTGTGTTCATTTTCACTCTTCTCAAAGCTGAGTGTAGAGAGGACTGGCCCTTCTCGTAATAGCCATGTCAGGTTTTCTAGACTAAAGTCACTCCCTAACACTGAGGGCCCTGAGACCTTCACCATCAAGGCAGGAATAATAATTCCCAGGAGTCTGGCTCCTTGCAGATCAGAAGGGGACTCTAAATGCTGCTTCAGATTGATTCTACCAGTGACACTGTGACACTAAGGGACTATGAGATGCATTTCCCAATGTGGAGGTTTTGTGGTCACTTATCATTCTGAAATTTTAACACAGGTTTTAATGCTTTGATTTAATTGTTGAATTAAATACAAGTAGGTCTGAGGGAGATGCCACCAATCATAAGGCAGGGCCCTTTCCTACAAGAATTTGCATACGACAGAGCTAATACATACATACAAACCAGATGCTCTGATACCACAGGGTAGCCAAGGTGAAGAGTCAGATGACTGGTGCAAATGCAGGGGAGTTCAGAGGCTAGAGACACCACTTCTAGAGAGGACAAATTAGGAAGATGTAGGACTCAGTGCTTGAGAAAGGGAAAGAAGACATTGTGAGCTGGGATAATAGTGGTAAAGGACAGAATTATTAAGGGGACCTTGAAGAGGCTGCTTTGGCTAGAGCAGAAATTTGTGATGGAAAATTGAGAAAGGAAGGTTTCAAAGGTACAGGGTCACTTTGTTAAGGCTAAAGATCCGGACTTTATCTGTTTCTGGTTTTTTGTTTTGTTTTTTAGTTAATTCCCTTTTAGGTAGACTTTTTTTTTTTTAATTTATTTATTCATGAGAGGCACAGAGACAGAGAGAGAGAGAGGCAGAGACACAGGCAGAGGGAGAAGCAGACTCCATGCAGGGAGCCCGACGTGGGACTCCATCCCAGGTCTCCAGAATCACGCCCTGGGCCGAAGGCAGGTGATAAACCGCTGAGCCACCCAGGGATCCCCGGTAGACTTCTTTTTAGAGTAGTTTTAGATTCACAGAAAATTTGAGCAGAAAGAACAGAGTTTCCATATACTCCTTGTCTCCACACATACACAGCCTCCCCTACTATCAACATCTCCCCCTAGAGCAGAACATTTCTTACAAATGATGAACCTACCACATTGTCATATACAGGACAACCTACACTGGCATATTATCACCCCAAATCTACAGTTTATATTAGGGTTTATCCTTGGTATTGTGCATTACATGAGTTTAACAATGTATAATAACATGGATCCACCATTATAGTATCGTACAGAGTAGTTTCACTTTGCTTAAAATCCTCTGTGCTTCACCTTTTCATCCTCCCTCCCTCTCCACTAACCCTAATCCTAAACATAACCCCTGACAACTGCTGATCTTTTTACTGACTTCATCATTTTTTCTTTTTTTTTTTTTAAAGATTTTATTTATTTATTCATGAGAGAGAGAGAGGCAGAGACACAGGCAGAGGGAGAAGCAGGCTCCATGCAGGCAGCCCGATTTGGGACTAGATCCTGGATCACCAGGATCACGCCCTGGGCTGAAGGCAGGCGCTAAACCGCGGAGTCACCCGGGCTGCCGTCTTTCTTTTTTAAATGAAACGTTATATGGTTGGAATCACACAGTATATATCCTTTTCAGATTGGCTTCTTTCACTTGGTAATATGCTTTTAAGTTTCATCTATATCTTTTTGTTGCTTGACAACTCATTTCTTTTTAATGCTGAATGATAGTCCATTGTCTGGACATAACATAGTTTATTTATCCATTTACCCACTGAAGGACATCTTGGTTGCTTCCAAGTTTTGGCAATTATGAGTAAAGCTGCTATGAACATCCACGAGCAGTTTTATTGTGGACATAAGTTTTCAACTTCTTTGGATAAATACCAACAAATGTGTTTGCTGGATCCTATGGTAAAAATAGGCTTAGTTTGTTAAACTGTCAAACTATCTTCCAAAGTGGCTGTACCATTTTGCATTCTCACCAGCAATAAATGAGAGGGGGTTTTCTCCATATTCTCACCAACACTGGGTGTTATCCGTGTTCTGGATTTTGGCCATTCAAATAGGTATGTAGCGGTATCATAATGTTGTTTTAATGTGCATTTCCCTAATGACATATGATGAGCATATTTTCATATACTTATTTGCCGTCTATATATCTTCCTTGGTGAGGTAGGTGTCTATTCAGGTCTTTGGTCCATTTTTAAATTTGAGTTGTTCATTTTTTATTGTTAATTTTATGAGTTCTTCATATATCTTGAATAACAATTCTTTATCAGATATGTCTATTGCAAATATCTTCTCAGCATCAGGCTTATCTTGTTCTCTTGACATTGTCTTTCATAGATCAGAAGATTTTTTTTAATTTTAATGACATCCAGTTTATCAATTATTTCTTTTATGTATCAGGACTTTGGTGTTGTATCTAAAAAGTTACCACTAGAGGTGCCTGGGTGATTAAGCATCTGAACTGTGAATTTTAGCTCAGGTCCTGATCTCAAGATCATGAGTTCAAGTCCTGCACTGGGCTCCATGCTGGGTATGCAGCCTACTTAAAAACAAAACAAAATCACTACCAAATCCAAGGTTGCTTACATTTTCTCCTTTGTTATATTCTAGGAATTTTAGAGTTTTGTGTCTTATGTTTAGGTCTGTGATCCATTTTGAGTTAATTTTTGTGAGGAGGGTAAGATCTATGCCTAGATACAGTTTTTTCTAAAGCTGTATTTATTTATTTGAGAAAGAGAGAGCACTCATGTGCCTATGCGTGCACAAACAGGAGAGGGGCAGAGGGAAAGAATCTCAGGCAGATTCCCTACCCAGTATGCAACCCAACACAGGACTTGATCCCACAACCCCAAGATCATGACCTGAGCCAAAACCAAGAGTCATATGCCCAACTAACTGAACCACTCAGGCACCCCAATACAGTTTTCGTTTTGTTTTGCATGTGGACGTTTAGTTGTTCTATCACCATTTGTTGAAATGACTATCTTTTTCTTTATTGTATTTACTCCTTTGCCAGAGATCAGTTGACTATATTTGTGTGTGTCTACTTCTGGGTTCTCTATTCTGTTCTACTGATTTATTTGTCTATTATTTCACCAATACCATTACTGCAGCTTTATAGTAACTCTTGAAGTTGTATAGTTTCAGTCCTCCAACTCTATTCTCCTTTAATATTGTGATGACTATTCTGGATCTTTTGTATCTCCACATTAACTTTCAAATCAGTTTGTCAATATCCACAAAATAATTTTGTGCTAGAATTTTTATTAGGATTGCATTGAATCTATATACCAAATTCAAAAGAATTGGCATCTTGACAATATCGAATCTGCCTATCCCTGAACATGGAAGATCTGTCCATTTATTGAGATCTTCTTTGATATCTTTCTTCACAGTTTTGCAGTTTTCCTCATATAGATCTTGTACATACGTTGTTAGATTAATACCCAGTACTTCATTTCATTTTGGAGAGTGCTAATGTAAATGGTATTGTATTTTTATTTTTTTAATTTTTTTAAAGATTTTTATTTCTTTATGCATGAGAGACATAGAGAGAGAGGCAGAGACACAGGCAGAGGGAGAAGCAGGCTCCATGCAGGGAGCCCAACGTGGGACTCAATCCTGGGCCTCTAGGATCCCACCCTGGGCCGAAGGCGGCGCTGAACTGCTGAGCCACAGGGGCTGCCCTGATGTTGTATTTTTCATTTAAAATTCCATTTGTGGGACGCCTGGAATCAGGAGCCTGCTTCTCCATCTCCCTCTGCCTGTGTCTCTGCCTTCTGTGCCTTTCATGAATAAATAAATTCTTAAAAAAAAAAACAAAATAAATAAAATAAAATTCCATTTGTTCATTGCTAGTATATAGGAAAGTGAATGACTTCTGTGTATTAACTTTGCATCCTGCAACTTGCTATAATTACTTACTAGTTCCAGGCATTTATTTTGTCAGTTATTTTGTAATTTCTACAGAGATAATAATATCCCCTGTGAACAAAGACAGCTTTATTTCTTCTTTCCCAGTCTATATGTCTTTCATTTCCTTTTCTTGCTTTATTTCATTAGCTGGAATTTCCAATACCATGGTGAAAATGAGTAATGAGGAGGGACATCCTAGGGTTTTTTTAATATATTTTTTTATTTTATCTATTCATTCATGAGAGACACACAGAGAGAGGCAGGGACATAGGCAGAGGGAGAAGTAGGATTCTTGCAGGAAGCCTGATGCAGGACTTGATCCCAGGACCCCAGGACCATGCCTTGAGCCAAAGGCAGATGCTCAGCCACTGAGCCAAACAGGTCTCCTGGGACATCCTAATTTTATTCCTGATCTTCCCATGAAACCTTCAAGTTTCTCACCACTAATTATGATGTTAGCTTCAGTTATTTGTGTGTTATTTATCCAATTAAGAACATTCCCTTTTATTCCTAGTTTTCTGAAAGTTTTCATCATAATAGAACATTTGAATTTTGTCAGATGCTTCTCTGCATCTATTCATCTAATCATGTCATTTTTTTTAGCTTATTGATGTGATAGGATTAATTGACCTTGTAATGTTGAATCAGCCTTGCACATCTGGACTAAATTCCATTTGGTCATGGCACATAATTATTTATATACATTGTTAGATTCAACTTGCTATCATTTCCCTGGGGATTTTTATATCTATGTTCATGAGAGATGTTCATCTGTAGTTTTCTTATAATGTCTTTGTCTGGTTTTGGTATTAGGGTAATGCTGGTCTCTTAGAATGAGTCTGGAAACATCCCCTTTGCTTCTACCTATGGAAGAGATTGTAGAGAGTTGGTATGAAATTTTTTTTAAGGTTTGGTAGAATTCACCAATGAACCCATCTGGGCTTTGTGCTTTCTGTTTTGGAAGGTTATTAATTTAATTTCTTTAACAGATATATGCAATTCAAATTATTTATATCATCTTGTGTGAGTTTTGGCAGATAGCATCTTTTAAGAAACCGGTCCATTTCATCTAGGTTATCAGTTTTGTGGGCATAGAATTGTATAGTATTCAGTTATTATCCTTTTAATGTCCATAGGATATGTAGTGAGATCTCTACTTTCATTTCTGTTATTACTAATTTGCGTCCTCTCTCTCTTTTTTCTCCTAGCTAGTTTGGCTAAGGCTTATCAATTTCCATCTTTTCAAAAAACCAGCTTTGGTTTCATTGATTTTCTCTACTGATTTCCTGTTTTCAATTCATTGACTTCTGATCTAGTTTTTACTATTTCTTTTCTTCTGCTTACCTTGGATTTAATTTGCTCTTCTTTTTCTAGTGTCCTAAGGTGGAAGCTTAGATTATAGGTTTTAGATTTTTCTCTTCTTTTCTAATATATGCATTCAATGCTATAAATTTCCATCTTCACACTGCTTTCACTGTATCCCACAAATTTTGATAAGCTGTATTTTCATTTGGTTTACAATATTTTAAAGTTTCCTTTGAGATTTCTTCTTTGACCCATGTGTTATTCAAAAGTGCATTAATCGCTAAGCATTTTGGGATTTTCAGCTATTTTTCTATATTTGATTTCTAGTTAAATTCCATTTTAGTCTGAGAGCATATGATGTTGTATGACTTCTAGTCTTTTAAATTTTTTGAAGTATGTTTTATCACCCCAAATCTAGTCTATCTTGGTGTATGGTCCATGTGATCTTGGGAATAATGTGTATTATGCTGTTGTTGGATGCAGGAGTCCATAGATGTCCATCATATCTAGTTGACTGTGCTATTGAGCTCAACTATGCTCTTATTGATTTTATACCTCCTGGATTTGTCCATTGCTTTTTTTTTTTTTTTCTATGTAGAGAGAGAGGGTGCATGCATGTGTGTGTGCAAGAATGGGGGAGGGGCAGAGCAAGAGGGTAAGAGAGAATCCCAAGCAGGCTCCGCACCCAGCATGGAGCCTGACTCAGAGCTCAGTCTCATGACCCTGAGATTATGACCTGAGACAAAATCAAGAGTTGGTTGCTTAATCTACTGAGCCACCCAGGTACCTCTCAATCTGTCCATTTCCAATAGAGGAATGTTGTCTCCAATTATAATAGTGGATTCATTTCTTTTTTCTAGCAGTCCTCTCAGTTTTTGCCTCATGTATTTTGATGCTCTCTTGTTAGGCACCCACATTAAGGATTGTGATGTCTTCTTGACATCATTATCATTATGTAATGTCCCTCTTTATACTTTCTCTAATTTTCTTTGCTCTGAAGTTTTCTCTACCTGAAATTAATATAGCCACTAGAGCTTTTTTGATTAGTGTTAGCATGGTATATCTTTCTACATTCCTTCACTTAAACTTTAAGTTTCCTTATATTTAAAGTGCATTTCTTGTAGACAGCATATAGTTGGATCTTGTGTTTTGATCCCCTCTGACAACCTTTGTCTTTTAATAGATGTTTTTAGACCAATGATATTTAAAGTGATTATTGGTATAGCTGGATTAATATCTACCACATTTGTTACTGTTTTCTATTCATTGCCTTTGTTTTTTTCTTTCACCTTTTTTGCCTTTTGTGATTTTAATTGAACATTTCATATGATTCCATTTTCTCTTCTTAATATATCATGTATACTTTTTTTTCTCTTTTACTTTTTTAGTGATTGTCTGGAATTTGCAATATATATTTACAACTAATCTGGGTCTATTTTCAACTAACAGTCTATTGATTCTTGGGTAGTGCAAGTAATTTTTAATGCAATATATTCCTAATTCCTCTCTCTTTTCTCTTGTATCATTACTAGCATTCATTTTACTTATACACAAGTATATATACACACACACCCTAAGCAAACATAATGGAACATATTATTGCTATTATTATTTTGAACAAACTATTATTTGTTAAGTCAATTAAGAATAAGAAAAATAAATTACTTTCATTTATTTCTTCTCTAACACTCTTCCTTTCTTTATGGAGACCCCAGTTTTTTTTTTTTTTTACCTATATGAATTTCCTTCTCTCTGAAGAACTTCTTTTAACATTTCTAGCAAGATAGGTCTACTGGCAACAAATACCCTCAATATTTGTCCGAGAAAGTCTTTATTCTTCCTTCCCTTTTGAAGGACAATTTCATAGGCACAGAACTCTAGATTGATGCATTTTTTTTCTCTCAATACTTCAATCTCTTCATGCTTACATGGTTTTGGGGGAGAATTCAGATGTAATTCTTGTCTTCTCTATTTTTATTTAAGATTTATTTCTTTATCTTTGATTTTCTGCAATTTGAATATGCTATGCCTAAGTGTAGTTTTTCTCTTACAAGTATCCTGACTGATATTCTCTGAGCTTCCTAAATTTATAGTTTGATGTCCAACATCAATTTGAGAACATTCTTAGTCATTATTGTTTGAAATATTTCTTCTGTTTCTATTCTCTCTCTTCTTCTAGTATTCTCATTATGCCTTTTGTAGTTTTCCCACAGTTCTTGGATAATCTGTTCCTCTTTTTTTTCCCATCTTTTTTTTTTCTTTGCCTTTAAGTTCTGGAAGTTTCCTTTCTTTTTTTAAGTTTTTAAAAATTATTTATTCATGAGAGACACACAGAGAGAGGCAAAGACATAGGCAGAGGGAGAAGCAGGCTCCCTGAGGGAAGCCCAATGTGGGACTCCATCCCAGGACTCCAGGATCACAACCTGAGTGAAAGGCTGATGCTCAACCCCTAAGCTACCCAGGTGTCCCAGTGTGGGAAGTTTCTATTGACATATCCTCAAGCTCAGAGATTCTTTCAGGAATTCAGAGATTCAGGAAAGAATCTCTCAGCCATGTTCAGTCTACTAACAAGCCCATCATAGACAGTCTTCATTTTTGTCACAGTGTTTTTGATTTCTAGCATTTATTTTTTCATTCTTTCTTAGAATTTCTCTTTTCTCAAATTATCCATATGTTCTTACATGTTGTCTACTTTTTTTCTATTACAACCCTAAGCATATTAGTAACAATTGTCTTAAATTCACAGTTTGATAATTCCAACATCCCAGGCATATCTCAGTCTCATGCTAAGGGTTGCTGTGTTTCTTCAAACTGTGGGTGGGTTTTTTTCCCCCTTATAGTATGTCTTGTAATTCTTTGTTGAAATCCAAACATGATGTACTAGGTAAGAGGAACTATAGTAAATAGGCCTTTGATGATGTTGTGGTAAGGTGAGGGGCAGTAGGAGGAGTATCCTAGAGTTCTATAATTAGGTCTCAGTCTTTTAGTGACCCTGTGCTCCTTGGCTGTGAATGTAACAGAAATGCCTCTCAGTATTTTCTTCAGTCTGAGGTGGGATAGAATGACTGAAGGGGGCAGGAGTTGGGTATTTCCCTTCCCCTAGGCTGGTTAAACTCTGTCAAAACCCCAATAGATTAGGCTCTGGTAAAATAAGTTCTCTAAGGGGCAGATCTTGTTAAGAAGAATAGAATGCTCTGGTATATTTCAGTATGGCCACTCCCTCTCTCCACCACCACCAGAAGCACAAAGGGAGTTTTTATTTTTCTCCAGTCTTCTCTATGAGAACCTGGTAGAGTTCAAAGAGGTAAAATTCAAAAAAGTGTGAGTTTCCCCCCACTATAGTTTTTAACTCAAGACCTATGCATACTGAGCTATTAGCAATTTGTCAATTATAGTTCAAGGTTTTCTACCATAGCACTAGTTTCTTTTAAAAAAAAAAAAAAAGATTTATTTGAGAGAGATGGGTATAGGGAGAAGCAGACCCCTCATTGAGCAAGGAGCATAATGTGGGGCTCCATCTCAGAACCCTGAGATCATGACGTGAGCTGAAGGGAGACCCTTATCCGATTGAGCCACCCAGGTGCTCCAACACAACACTGTTTTTTTGGTTTTTGTTTTAATTTACTCATGAGAGACACACACACACAGAGAGAGAGAGAGAGAGAGGCAGAGACACAGGCCGAGGGAGAAGCAGGCTCCATGCAGGGAGCCCGACATGAGACTCAATCCTGGGTCTCCAGGATCACGCCCTGGGCCGAAGGCAGCGCTAAACCGCTGAGCCACCCGGGCTGCGCACAACACTGGTTTCTGCAAAGGTTTCTGCTTATGAGTTTCTGCTCATAAGTTGTGATTCTGCTCATAAGGTAAGTAGTGGTTCTCTGTATCTAATTGCCTATCTTTTTTGTGTTAGGGGTAGTGGTTTGCCCTTTAACTTCACTTCTCTGACAGATCTAAGAAGAGTTATTATTTGCTTATTCAGCTTTTTACTTGTCTGGACAGTGATGACTTCCAAGCTTCTTACATGCTGGAATTTTGTACTTTATCTTTTAGGCAGTATGCAGTTACTGAAGGGAAACAGGTAGGTTGACTAAGCTGGTATTTAACAGGAAGATGACTTGATCAAAAGTTATTGTGTAATGGGTTTTGGAGCTTAGGCATTGTAGTAGCTCTGCTGTCTTGGTTAGCTGCAATATGATCTAAGATGACCAAGACTAGGATAACTGAGGTGACCTGGATCTCATCAATGGGTCTTTCACCCTTCAGCAGGCTGACATGGACATGTTTTTCCTCATGGCCATGGCAGAGGACAAGAGTACAAATGAAAATGTGTAAGCTTCTGCTATATCATCTATTATTATCCCATTGGCCAAAGCAAGCCACATAGCTGAGCTAAGCCTTAAGGGTTAGGAAAATGGACTCCGCCTCTTGATAGGAGAACTACAAAGTCACGTGGATAAAGACAATGATGTAGAAAGGAGTGAAGAATTTGGGCCATAAATACAGTCTACCACATCTGGATTCAAATTCCAGCTCTTTTTGTCATGTGACCACAAGCAAGGCTCCTGAAAATTGACATAAAAAGAGTGCTTACCTCTTGTAAGCATGGTTGTTTGTGTTAAATAAAATGACCTATGTAAAATACTTAGCATAGTGCCCAACCTACATAAATAAGTAAATACGAAGACTTGTGGCAGAAAGAGGAGCTGGAATGCATATGGTTACTTAGGGTTGTGGGCCTGTATTAGGGTGGTTTGAGGGAAGTGAAAAGGCCTAGCCATATTTGGAAGGAACAGCAAAGGATGAATTTTTAGGAATAAGTGTTCATAGGCCTGGGTAATTAGGACAATGGTGAGGTCATTGACAGAAGCAAACCAGTCAAGTGTTTGCTGGTGTGGGGGCAGATGTCTATACATCCACCTCAGCTGGACCTCTAGTCCAGTCTCTGGGAATTTTGTGAAAATTCTGTGGAGATAGAGTGCTCAACAACTCTGCTCAGCATGGCACAAAATACAGTATTTAACAATTAACCCAAACCAGAATTTTCATTTGAAAAACCTGCTATTGCTTACCATTTCTTCTATCTTAAGGGTAATCATTCTGAAGAAAACTTGAAAAGACTCCCAATTAGTCTGATTTCCAAGAAGACATTCATTCAGGACTCTGTGACATACTTGAGCACAGCCCAAGTGAAGAGGTGATTATCCTTAAATTCACAATATATCCTGGGCTACAAGGTGCCAGAGGTCAGAGTGATGGAGTTTTAAACCCAGTCTCACGCCTCTAGTTTTTGTAACAACTTTTAGTCCGATGGGTGTTCATTTGTACTAGAATAATTCCAAGTGCTAACCCCAAAGAAGACTCTCATAGCCTATTAGCTTAAGCAGTTGCCAGCCAAAACAAAATAGCAAATTTCCCATGTAGAATGATTTAGTGCAGCACGACTAGGATAAATAAATAATGAAGGCATTTGTTTATGCCTACTTACAACATTCCTTGTAGGCAAAAGGGGAAGAAAACATCATTCTAAGCCTGAGAAGGCAGCCGTTGCAGGCTCATCAAAAATATGCATTTTCTTTTATAGTCAAAGAGTGTGAGTTTGCTCCGCTTCACCTCCTGGCCTGGGCTCCTCTGATATCCATGTAATTTAAATGAGAAAGTCATTCTAGGGAGTCATCACATTTCAAAGAAGTGACCCTTTTTGGATGTTGAAAAGATCCCCAGTGTTTGGGTTCACTCCAGGGTGAGGTGGTGTCAGAGTTCTTGCAATGTCATCCAGGGAAACAGACCTTGGAAAGTCTAAACAGAAGTTGTTTACCTTGTCTTTTTGCTTGTTGTGCAAATGGGCCTCAGCTTTGGAGAGAAAACAAGCACATTTCTAGCTCAGTCTAAGTCAAAATTCACCACAGCTGTCAGTCAAATCCTGATAAAGAAGTTTTCATTAGTTCTTTGAGTTGCCTGACTTCTGCCGTGAACTTTGTGCCTAAGACATCCATAGCACTCTCCAAATTGACCCCAAGCTAGTTCACCTTCAAAGGGTGACTTGGTTGAGGCACTTTACTTCCCACTCTTTCTCCTGAGGAACTGGTGCCACTGAGTTCCTGCATTTACACCTTGTCCTCCAGAAAGGAACTCCTGGTCCTCTGGGAAGCAGAATCACTCAAACAACCATGCTTGTCACAGCATCATACTTCAGGCTACCTCCAGATGTAGATTTCCAACCTGTTCTGATGTCATACACCCTAACCCTCCTCAGACCCACTACTTGCCTAAAATCCAAACTGGCCCACACTGGTGAGGTTTGTTGGGGGAAAGTCTACCAGAGTCCCTCTCCAAACAATCCAATTAGAGAAGCCCACTTTTCCATTTAGGGTTCATCCTCTGATAACTGGCTTCTGTCTTTGTGGTACAGAGCTTTCTGTACTTTCTCAACAGCTCAACTGGAAATGTTCTCTCTCCCTTTAACCTGCCAAGCTAGGTTTAAAGAGAGGGTGCCTGATTCCTGGATCCTAGGAAGGTGTTAAGTATCTCTGCCGCTAGGAATCCAGCTAGAGACATTAACACCTACCTCCTGGCTCAAGAGCGGGTGTTAATGTTTTCACTGCCAGGATGTCTTTCATCTAGGGTTTTTCTTCTAGCCAGCCCTCAACTAATGCCAGGACCAGGAAAAGCAAGTCAAACCAGACCGGCCTTCTGACAGTAACAAGCCTCAGTTGGTGAACACTAACCCAACAACTCCATCTTTAATCACTTTTTAAACATTTTGAGGAGGAAGACCATTTCAAAGACTGAGAATATACAAGTCGTGAAAAACGACATCTCTAATTTATCAAAGCAATTTCACATAAAAATAACGCAGACCTTTTACTGAAAGCTTAATATACATTAATGCTTACCAGAATCCTAAGAGGTGGTTATTATTATTCTCATTTGACAGGAGATTTCACAGGCTCATAGAAGGCAAATAGTGGGCACCTGTCACAATGATCTGCAGCTGTCAAGTCCTTGCCTTTAACCACAGCTCCCTACTGAATTGCTAATCCTCACAATAACCTTGTGAGAGTGCTAGGTCAGGTGCTCTTTTATAGACCAGGAACTAGAAGCATTTTGACCAAGACCAAAAAGTAGAAGACTTTTGAGCCCAAGTCCAACTGAGTCCTAGACTACCATATTTTCTACCAAACCACACTGCTGACGATCACCCCCAGTAGCTTTCCCCAAGGCTTCACCATTCACTTATTCTTTCAGAGAACATAGATTTATTGAACTCTTACTATGTTAAGCATTGTATTGGGTGAGGAGGATTTTAAAAATTAAGATTGAGAGACCTTGCCCTCAAGTTGCCTATGTCTAATAGAGGAGAAGACAGGCAGGCATAAAGGCAACTCTAATACAAGTCAGAGAGGTAATCTCTACCATCTCAAAGGTGGAAATGATGGTGAGTAAAGTTTGAAGGGGGTTAAGATCCATTATCTCCAAGGAAAATATATGCATGTCTGAGTGTATGGAAGGGACCACCTATTCACTAAGTATCTCTATATTAACCCAAAGAAAGAGAAGTCTGCAAATGGGATTTTGGTCAAAGCAGTCACACCCTAGGTAACCAAATAGTTAATGAAACTATAGACGTAATCTAGATTAAACATGAGAATTAAATGATATAAGTATCACCGTTTTGCAATTCTCAGTTAAATAATTGATTTAAGCTATGATAGTCAACAGTTGCTAACATCACAAGAAGAGAAATAAAAAAGGGAGAGAAACATTACAGGCCTCCTGATAAAAGAACACAATACACCCATGACACAGTTTTGTCAAAAATCCACATCTGAATTTAAATGAGCTTTTAGATCTAACTAGTATCTAATAAGAAATACAGGGGACAGGGGAATATGGCAAATGATACCACAAGGATGCAATTAATAATATCAGTATGTGGAAAACTCTCCAAGACAAATGAATAGATTTCTATAACAAATAAATGACAAGAGAGAAAAAAAAAAGTGGAAAGAGAAGCCAATAGATTAAGAGACTCAAGAGATATACCACCTGAGCAATAGGTAAACCTTCTTTGGATCCTGTTTCAAATGAAATGTAAAAAGCAAAAACAGATAACAAACTAAACACAGAAAAAAACAATGAGACAACCAGAGACATGAGATCTGAACTCTGACCTGATAGATGATGCTTTTAAGGAATTGTTAAATGTTTTTAGATGCAACAATAGTACCGTGATTGTTTTTTTAAAGTGTCCTTATTTTTTAAAGATAGATATTGCAAAAACCCTAGATTAACTAACCTAGGAGTGTATGGGCCCTGAGCCCTTGGACATGATGCATATCTAAACATCCTGTCAACTCCTGGTCATTTAGAATTATCCATCACATGGTCATTAAAAACCCTGAGAAACCAACAAACCAACCAGAACTGTTAACTTGCTTTTCTGCCATGGTTTAGATTTAAAAATACGAGGGAAGGGGTGGGGTGGGGTTAAGTTATATTTTTCTTAAAATGTCTTCCAATAGTTGTATGTAACCTTTTTTTTTTTTTTGGTATGTAACCTTTCAAATTATAATTTGCATATGTGTAATTTTCAGTAAGCTAATAAAAGTAATAATCATTTTCTAAAAAGCAAATAAAACAAAACAATCACATATTATATGCTTCAGAAAAACGTACCTTTGATTTGCCGGGGTGGCTCTGACACAGGCCCTGCCAGGGCAGGGTCTTTCAGAGAGGCCTCTTAATTTGGAATAAACCCCCCCAGCCAACAGCAAGTGCTCACAGGACAATAGAACTATAGTACTTCACTGAAATGCACTTTGCATCTTTGAGCACTCAAGGGGGTAACCTTAATGAGCACAAAATATTCATCTCTAATAAGAACATGCTGTCATAATCACCCTCCATGTGATAAATATCCTAGAGGTTTTCTCTTTGTTAGGTTAATGCTTTTCTACAAGATAATCTAACCAATTCTCTAAAAAAAACCATAATCACACGTTATCAGGCCCCAATATAGTAATACGGTGGGTTTTTTTTTTAATGTTTTGAATCTTGCTTTAAATAAATCCTATCCAAATAAATGCTCCCTTTTTAGCTGGCACCAAAGCTTGTGTTGTTCATTGTAATCAAGCTCCCAGTTGGCTAACTCCTCATCTAACAGTATGTCTTCTGATTTCATTTGAGCAAAATTTATCATCCACAAGCAAAGACAGAAAATGTGTGAATGTCTAAAGCTTATGTAAATTAAGAGGCCATGCACACTGGTCCTAAAAATAGTAGATAATTATAGGCATTTCTTCCCCATACAATAATTATAGGCCTCCTGTCATCTTTTCTATTCTGTATAAGGTCACAGTAGTATTATACAAAATTTACAGTATATTACAAGTTAAAAACACAATAATTAGCAACTGTGCATCTTCGGCACCAGTGATGAATGTTCACAGTAAAAGTTAAAAAAAAAAAAAAGAGCATTATTTGTTTTATGTGGACAGTACACACTTAAATTTAATCATCAACTCCTGCTACCCAATAGGCAATATTCTTTCACTATTATAATGCTATTTGCCAAGTTCATAGTACACCCTTGGGCTGAATTCATCCTTAACGAAGAGACAGGAAGCCAAATCTCTCACCGTCATCTCAACCAGGTGTACCATATTATTTTAAATTTAATAATTCTGTTGAACATATTGAATGATAATGAGCAAGCTTAGAGAAAGTGCCAAGGATTATTTTGACCATTATAATCAACATCTGATTCAAGGGGAAAAATAATCCTCTTACTAAATAATGTGGGTAGTACAGAGGTTTGCTTATTTTTAATACGTGGTGTAGGCTTGTTGTCGCGTGCTTGTTTACATCATTCATTGAGGAGAAGAAAAAGCTACGGATATTATACTTCATTGGGGGAAAAAAAGCATTTTAACAAAAGAGAATGTTGGTTTATCCTTAGCTCTTAATTATCCATACTAATGTGAACAAAGAGGCACAGATAATACAAAATGACAGGATAGAAGTATCATTTCTATTTTGCTTAAGGAAAAAGTGGATAGAACTATCCACCCTCACCAGCCTTTCCAAGCTCTGCCACGCTATCAAAAGCAACTTAAGAAAGATGAGGATTTAGCAAGAAAGGTGCAAGAGAAGCTTACAGAGGTACTAAAACCACTTGTGGTTGCCTGTGTCATTTGGTTTGCTCAGCTGTTTCGTGTCTCTGACTATGACGGCTCTTTTCCCCACTTGCCATGCTGACGTCCAAAATGATCACTCCAAAGAGGAATGCTCACTTCTAAAGGCTATGTTGTCTCAAGAGAGGTTCAGACCCAAAGACCAGCATCCCAGGGGGAATAGAGAATCAGAGCAACCATTATGCTCTGTGTAAGAAAGTGATTAAGTGACCATTTCAGCCATTTCCTTCCTATTTTTTTTTAAGATTCTTATTTATTTATTTGAGATAGAGGGGGGGGAAGCAGTCGGTGGGTGGGTAGGCGGTGCAGAGGGAGAGAGAAACTTAAGCTGACTCTGCACCAAAGGAAGGAACTGAATGTGGGGCTTGACCTCACAAAACTGAGATCAGGACCTTAGCTGAAATCAAGAGATGCTTAACCAGCTGCGCCATCCAGGCACCCCCGTTCCCCTCCTTTTGAGAGCAGAATAGTATGAACAGAGATTAATAATAAGGTCTCTGGAGGGGCACCTGGGTGGCTCAGTCGGTTAAGCGTCTGCCTTTGGCTCAGGTCATGATCCTGGGGTCTTGGGATCCAGCCTCACATCGGGCTCCCTGTAAAGTGGGGAGTCTGCTTCTCCCTTCCCTCTGCCCTTCCTCCCTGCTCCTGTTCTCTCCCTCTCTCTCAAATAAATAAATAAATAAAAATCTTAAAAAAAAAAAAAATAAGGTCTCTAGAGTCAGACTTTCTTAATTCAAATCCCAGTATCACTCTTAATTATCTCTATGGGCTTAGATGTAACCTTTCCATGCCTCAGTTTTCTCATCTATAAAATAGGAAAACAATAGTTGTACACATTAAAAGAATATATAAATGAGATATATATAACCATTTTATGACTAAATGTTCCCTGGCCACCGAAAGTTGCTGTAACAATTGAAGGGACTTAAAAACAATGTAAAATATGCCTTCTGATTAAAAGCACAGTTTTGGGATCAGGTATATCAGCAACACACAAATCTCTGGCTTCAGCCAACACCTCTGAGCTGCAGGCTGGCAAATCCAACTACCAATGTGACATCTCCCTTTGTAGTCTCTCAGGCCCTACAAACAAAGCTGGACTCATCAACTCCTTCCGTATACCTGCTTCTCTTGCTCCCTACCTCAGTGAGCAATATCACCAGAAGAGCGAATCTTTGACCTACATCTTCCTAAACCCTGACTTCCAAGCCACTGACAGAGAAGACTTTTGCTGAGTCCAGCATACATTCCTCCCTTCTCCTTTCTCAACAATCTCTATTTCCATTGGTGAACCACGTGGTTTGAAGGAAGGCTGACCTCATAGCTCTAGTTTCAAAGCTCATGGCTTAAATTTAGTCAGTCAGAACATTCTATCTTCCTAGCCTCAATAACTGCTTCATAAATAGGCATGAGACTTAAGGTGGTCTAATCAGAACGAGACTTGAGGCTTTTACTGAAAATGCCAGAACAAAGATACTCTCTTTTTCAAGCAGGATATAAGGAAAGAAGCACGCAGCCTTGGAGACCCTCGCAGCCACTCTGGGAGTACGATGGTAGTTCCCTTTTGATAAAGCATATATGGTGGCAGGTAAAACAGAGTCCAACAGAAACCAGTCCCTAGAGACTTCATTGAGCTTTACCTGAGCCCAATCCTACCTCCTCATATTGCAGTTACATAAACCAATACATTCCCTCTACTTTAAAAAAATTTTTTAAAGATTTTTATTTATTCATGAGAGACAGAGAGAGAGAGAGAGAGAGAGGCAGAGACATAGGCAGAGGGAGAAGCAGGCTCCCTGTGGGGAGCCCAATGCAGGACTCAATCCCAGGACCCTCAGATCATGACCTGAGCCAAAGGCAGGCACCAAACCGCTGAGCCACCCAGGGATACCCCCACCCCCGCCTCTGTTTTTAAAGTCAGTTTCTATTATTCAGTATTCTATTGCACTTGAAAGCGTTCCAAATGACTCTTGATCTTGGGGTCATGAGTTCAAGCCCCACATTGGGTGTAGTGATTACTTAAATAAATAAAACCTTATTTTTTAAAAGATTGTATTTATGTATTCATAAGAGACACATGGAGAGAGGCAGAGACATAGGCAGAGGGAGAAGCAGGCTCCCTGGGGGGAAGCCTGATGTGGGACTTGATCCCAGGACCCCGGGATCACAACCTGAGCCAAAAGTAAATGCAAAATCACTACAGTGACCCAGGTGCCCCAAATAAATAAAAATTTTTAAAAAAGGTTTGCCTCCTAAATATCTCTGGAATCCATTCGCTTCTCTCCATCCCCTCCATCACTACCATGATCCAAACCACCCTTATTTACTGTCTAGACTATTGCAATAACCTTCTAATTAGTCTTCCTGTTTCCTTAGTTGTCACCTTCCCACTCCATTCTCCATAAGTATCTTAAAAAAAAAAAATCAAATGTGATTAAATCATTTCCCAGCTTAAAGTCCTTTAATGACTTTTTATTGAGATTAGGATAAAGTCCATATCCCTAACAAAGCCATCTAGGTCCTATGTGATTTGGCTCATAACCTTCCTCAATAGTCTTAATGTCAATCCCCCTTGGTATTTAAAACCCAGGCACAATTACCTTTTCACAAGTCCTTGAAGCCATGTTCTTTCCTGCCTCAGGTCTTTTGTACATGCTATTCCATCTGCCCAGGACAGCCTCTTCCCCAGCCAATGACCACACACACCCTGAACACTCTTTTACCTATCTCACCCTCCGAATTTCAATGGTATTCCTCACCAAAGCCTCCAATTGTAGCTTCCCTGTTACATGTTCCCACTCTCTTGTGTGTCTCCTTCACAGCATCCTCACACATCTGATTACTTATTTAATTGTCTGCTACTCCTTTAATGGTATATCATCACCAGCTACACCAGGATAGGTAAGCCTGGAACATAGCAGGTACTCAATACATGGATTAATAAAATAATAAAGATAAGTACAAATTCTATATCACTTTTTAGTTTTAGAACCCTGTGGAAACTACTTAACCTCCTTGAGCTTCTATTTCTTCATGTGTAAAAAATGCAAGTGACAATATCCACCTCACAAGACTGTTTAGGAATTAAATTGAGTTTGGGCACATAGCAAGTAGTTAATAAATCTTTGGTAAGTAGGATATACCAAGGCAAGGATTTCTCTAAGTCTCAAGAGGTGAAAAAGAACCCTAGGACCCAGATGATTTGTAGAAGAATCTAAACTTTCAATAAAAGTGGAGTAAGAAGGTGAGTTTCCTCTCAAGGTTAGAGGTACCTTGAAAAGGCCCCAAGGACAACTATGCTATTCAAAGGAGCTGAAGAGTTTGTAAGCAAAACAAACTCTTTAGGAGTTTAGGGGCACTACTTTAGGAGAAACTAACTGGTACACTGACATGCTTTCATGCCCTCAAATAAATGGCAAGAATGACTACTCCCTGGGGAACCTGGCTGGCTAGTAAGTGGAGCATACAACTCTTGATCTTGGGGTTGTGAGTTCGAGCTCCACATTGGGTACAGAGATTATCTCAAAATAAAATATTAAAAAAAAAAAAAGAATGACTACTCCTTGTTCTTTGTGACATGACTTCAAAATATGAAGGCTGAATTTCAGCCCAGGGCATTAAAGTCACCAACAAATATACCATGGATCCTATCTGGACCCATGTATTTAACTATATGATTGATCTCTGACCTCATACTGAGCACTGCATTAAGAAATGTACCTACATTGTTCTGTTTCATTTAATCCCCAAACTCTACAAAGTAGGTCTCACTATTTACATTTGATACATGAGAAAACCAAGACCTCAGTTCTCTCTCACTTCAGCATTAAATCTCTTTCTTTATAACATTTCTTTCTTTTTTTTATTTCCTTAAGTAATCTCTACACCCAACATGGGGCTCAAACTCACAGCCCTGAGGTCAAGAGTCACATGCTCTACCAGATAAGCCAGCCAGGCACCCCTCTTCATAGCTTTTCTGATTTGTGATTAGATTTTCTGCTTGTTCATTCATCATCCTCAGCAGATTGTAAGTTCCTTGAAGGCAAGTGCCTAATTTATTTTGTATACTTTTTTGCAAGAGGCCAGATTAGTACTTGCCACCTATTGTTTTTTGCTCAATATTTATTTATGGGATAAATGACTGAATAGATGCTTTGATTTGATAGAGCAAAGACATGAGAATTCATTATTTTTTTTGAGAATTCATTATTTGAAATAAAACAATACACAAGTTAAACTAAACATTCAGAAAGACTTCGTTTTCTCCAAAGCCCACTTAACATTTCAATATCTGGGAACAGATCAGGAATATGCCAAAAGCCCATTAAAGAGTTGGTATTCAATGTGTAAAGACCTGCTTTCCCTCAAGTCTTGAACGGCTGTTTGGTTTCGGCAGAGCATGCTCTGTGAGCCACAGGGCCCTCATTTGTATTAGAAGTGAGAGCTAGTTCTAAACTCAAGTTGGATGGAACAAATATGTTCTTTTGACTTAATGATATAACATTTTATCAGCCACATAAAAAATGAAATATATGTGTTCATTTGCTATTTGAGGAGCTTTTTCGACGTGTGTGCAGGAGCTATGTCAGCTGCTAACTGGTGATCCTTTCCTGACACCCTTTCCCAAGAGTATTGCATAGATAAACATACTCTATTTGAACAAGACCAATGACAGCAAAATTGCTTGCTTGTCTCTAAAAAGACTCTAATAATGTGCACCAAGGGAGAGGCCCGTGGTCTGACGGAATTTTTTTTTCCCCAGTGTAAACCATAAAATCCATTTCAATAGCCAGAATAAAGCAGTTTAAAGTGCATCCCTAGCTAATTATATCCAAAGAGTAATAATAAAATCAACTATTAAATTTTAGAACTTCCTCTTTAAAGTATTAAATATTTGGCCACTGCAATGCAGTTAAATTTCTCTCACAACAATGCTTTCCCTTGCTCAGCTGGCCTATAAGGAGAACACTTACTCAAACTCTCTCAGTGTGCTAGAAAGAGAATGTATTTTTCCTGTGAAGAAATATTTCAAATAAGTCCTTTGTTTCTGCCAGATTGTGGTTTGTTAAATAATTAATAGCTTGATAGGAACATCACTGAATAAAAGGAGATAACTAAATCACAAGTCCTCTATAATAATAGACAGGACATGGCAAAAAAAAAAAAAAATTAAAACCAAAAGGTTATTTGAGTCCTAATCCAGTGTTTGGAGCCTTGACTCAGTAGCTTCAGCAGTTTTCACGATTCAGGCGTTTCCTGGCCTTTAAAACTCAGCCCTTGATAATGTCAGTCCACACCAACGGGAAAGGCACTTGCTGTTCATTGAAACACAGGTCTGTACTAGACCAGGACGAAAGAACTGGATTCTGTAGAAATCATCCAGGAAGCAATGACTTTGGCTCCTATCAAACAGTTTGATTAGGTAGCCATGAATCTGCCCCTTCGGTAACTTCACTCTGATATAAGAAGGATTAAGCTATCTGGGGGAAGAGAATTCAGAACGTGATCTTCCAAAGCTGAAGGCACTGGTTGCCAACATTCATATATTCCCCGCCCCCACTATGTGTTTTGCTTCAATTTTCCACTTGAAAAGCTGACTCTATGTCTATGAATAATCTGGAGAGTGAGCACTCCTTTCTAAACAGGTACTAGAATATGTAGGTCACACCAAGGCTAGCCTACTGGCTTCTCAGGAAACCTAGAGGAGAATGAAAACCTTACTGCTGTCTCTAAGGATAGAGGTTCTATTCTGGGGACACTTTGCTGGGCAGCTTTAGGAAATAGTTGTGTCTGTAAACTCAGTGAATTATGGACCAGAAAATAGACCAAATTTACATTACAAGGAAGCCCACTTGGAAACATCTCAGGCAAACAGCAAAGAGAAGCCTCCAAGACAAGGGAAAGCAGAAGTAATGTTGTGAGCGGGATCTTCACAGCTACTGTGCATCTTTCCAGTGGATCTCATTGGTCTGCACCTCCAAAGGCAGCTCCCAATAAATGTCAGAATACACTCCTGAGAGAAACAAAAGCCACCTCCTGCCCAACAGTCCCTGTGGTGAGGGGGATGCAGGTGCCTGCTGCACTCTCCCAGGCACTAGCCGTGGGGTCTAAGGGCACTTCTAGAGTCAGAGAGTGGTATAGAATGGCCCTCTGTGGGCTTTCACTCCAACTCTAGATGCTTAGCAGGCAATCTAAAAAAGATCCACAATTACACTCTTGCTTTACAAAGAGAGTAACTGGGACAAGGTTATACCAGACCAATTATTGGATAAGGGAGAAGGGAACTTGGCCTTAAGCAGTCTCAACCTAAATTCTCAATTAACATTTAAGAGCATAACAAATGCCTGGTTTGAAGATACAATGACAAATAAGATGTAAATGGTCCGGCTTTCCAGGGACATGATCATCTGGTGGGGAGATACTCATGTCCACAAATACAGGTGCTGTAACAGAGCTAGAAACAAGGAGGGCAAGTAAAAGAGACTGTTACCTCAATTTAGGAGTTCACGAAGGCTCACTGAGGATGAATTACTTAAGCTGAAAATACAGGTAGGTATTTTCAGTGTGTTCTAGGAAGTTCTCGGAAGAAACAACCCAGGCAAAGTACAGTGTGAAACATCTCAGGTGATCATGTAGTTCAATATGGTTGCATCAAGTCTGGAGGTGTTTGTCAACGTGTTCCTGCACACAGGGGGTCTCTGTGAGATGACAGATCGGGAAGGGGCTGTACGAGTTGGATCATGAAGGGCCAAGTATTCTAAGCTAAGTAGTCTGGACTTGATCCTGTAATGAGGTGCCATGAAGCACTTTAAACAGATCAAACTGGGCTTTAGAAGGATCGTTAGGAAAGCAGCACGCTGATGAATGGGTTGCAGGGGACCCAGCGTGGAGGGAGAGGCCAGTTGGGAGCCTTGGACTTATTCATCCACACGTTTACTGAGCACCAATGATGTATCAGTCACCTTGAGAGAGTCGTTGAATGATTATGCTGGTAGTGGGGATTAAGGTGAGAGAAACTGAGGAGCATGCACAGAACTTCTTGCAGGAGAGTATGATGTGAGGAATGTAGAAGATTTGGTGATTTCTGTTCTTTTTGTATTGTTTACATCAAGAGGCAAGTTCTTCTCCATCAGTCCTCATCCTCATAATCTAACAAAACTTGCTCTCAGGAAAAATCTAATAAACCCTGAGGTTTAGTGGATTTCTCCTCCCAGAAGTATCTGTCTTGAAGCAGTAGGCAGAAGCCCCGAGTCACTGCAAGAAAGTCCTGATGGTAGATTTCCAGGACTAGGTATGAAGGTATGTTTTAATCAGGATCATCTCTTCTCTATAAAAGGGCATCTGCTCCACCACTCAGGACAACCCTGGATTCCAGGCAAAGCAGTTTGATTTTGGCGTCCCTCACTCCCTGGGGCCAATCTCCCAGGTCCCAGACTTCCAATCTCTTGCCCAGTACCTCTTCTTGCCCAGTGTGTGTGTGCATGTGTCTGTGGGCACACACACACAAAATAGTCATGCAGGGTCCTTACCCCAAGAACTTTTTTTCCAATCACAAAATTAAATATCTCAGGGCACCTGGGTGGCTCAATGGCTAAGCGTCTGCCTTTGGCTCAGGTTGTGATCCTGGGGTCCTGGGCTGGAGTCCCAAATCGGGTTCCCTGCAAAAAGTCTGCTTCTCCCTCTGCCTTATGTCTCTGCCTCTATGTGTGTCTCTCATGAATAAATAAATAAAATATTTAAAAACAAATTAAATATTTCTTCCCAGGAAGGACACTATGCTTTATGAAGGAAGTTCCAGAAATCTTTTAATTGTCTTATTATGATGGTAGATCCATGCCAGGCATTTCCTGAGATGGCAAACTGCTCTTCTTGGAGTGAAAATGAGCACAGGATTTGAAGATGCTGATTTACTTTCCTTCCTCTCTACTTCAACATCTCTTGCTGTCATTTCCCTCTTTTTCTTCTTCCCACCAGCCTTTCTATTCCCTCTCAAGTCTAGGCCCTTTCTTCACCTGTGCTCCAGGAACTGGCATCTATATCTTCAGGAACTGCTTTTCAGATTTTTTTCTCATTTATTTTCTCTTTATTTTTTTCATTTTTATTCTCCTTGCATTTTTCCCTTCTGTTTATTTTCTCTCTTGTTTTCATGTTCCACTTCTCTCTCTCCCTCCTATCTATAAACTTGCTTTGGTCATCCTTACTTTCCTTTCAAACCTGGTGTCCCCTCAAGGTCTTATCACGTCATTCTCCTGCCACTCAACAGTGTTCTGTCCCTTACCTCCCATATCCTTTATATTATCTCCACGCAGTCTTGCTCCTACCCAACTACTGCCCTCTCTACCTCCAATTCTTCTGAAACTGCTTCTTTAAAGGCTCCTAGGGACTTTCCTCTTGCCAGATTCAACTACGGTTCTAGTGGTCTCCTGTAAGTAAAAATAAGATCCGTTTTTAAAAAATAGAATCCATTTTAAGACATTTGGAATTTGCCATCTTACCAGATGGGGTAATATTTATAAAGCGCTTACTGGTTCTGTGCCTATTTTGTCATTTACAAAATGGGCATAATAATGATCCTGACTCTATCTATGATGCTTCATTGAAATGAGTTGTATGTAAATGGGCTTCGTAAACTATGAATTGCACTTCAATTATTAGTCATTATTACTGTCATGCTTGCCCTTTCTAGCAATCAGCTCTGCTGACCACTCGATTCTTCTCACAGTTTTCCCCAGTCTCAGCTTCTACTACATGATCCTGTGCCTCCTACCCCTCTGTCCCTCCTTCTCTGACTCCTTTGCCTCTTTTCTAATGGGCCACTAAAAGAGGGAATCCTACCGAGTTTTGTCACCAGTCTTTCTTTCTCTGCATTCTCATCCTATCCTACAACTTCAGCTATCCCTTGTTTATAGATCTTCAGCTCTGGCCTACCGCCTCTCTAGAAGTCCTGACTCAAATTTTGATCTGTACCAGCCCAAAATGACAAAAACTGAAGCCATTTTCTTATTTCCTAAGACTGAGAAGACTTTTTTGCTTCCCTATTTCTCCAGTCTCCTACTTATGTATCTTCGAAGATTAGAGACCAAACATTTGATGTCTTCTGGATTTCTTCTTTTTTTTTTTTTTTTCTGGATTTCTTCTAAGTTTAAGCAGTGAAATAGACAGCCTTCACTGTTGATGGCTGTAATCTATTGCTGGATGGCGAATAACCCCAGGTTGAACCTAAGGTTTAACTTAGTAACTATTTGGTTCAATTCTGTGTATCCTTCTACTGGTCTCCACTGGACTCATGTGAGCTTCTGTGATTAGCTGCTGTCAGCTAGGCCATTTGACTTCTGGGGTTAGATGACTGTTTGCTGAGGAAAGGATACTGGACCATATGTCTGTCACACTCTAGCTAGCCTGGGCTCATTCAGAGGGGTGCTCAAGGGTCCAAGTACAGCCAGAGGGCAAGTTCTGATACCCAAGTAATTTAAAAAAAATTTTTTTTGAGAGAGAGAGACAGAGATAGCAACAGAGATACCAAGAGAGCACAAGCAGGAAAGAGAGGGAGAAGCAGACTCCCCACCAAGCAGGGAGCCCAATGCGGGGCTTGATCCCAGGCCCCTGGGATTATGACCTGAACTGCAGGCAGACACGTAACTGAGCCAGGTGCCCCTGCCCAAGTAACTTTTAAGTCTTTGTCTGTCATGTTTGCTTCTGTGTCAATGGCAAAGCAAAACACACAGCCAAACTCAGAGTCAATTTTGGGATGATGCTATCAAAGGATGTAGAGATAAGGAAGAAAACTTACATATAAAAGGAAGAAACTGTGTATATTTTTGTAACAACCACCATCAGTCAACCTGGATATCTAACACATACAAGTTTCAAGTTCTTTGGCATGGACTCTCCATGGAAAACTTCCTATATAAGAGCATTCACCAAAAAACTCCACTAAAGATCTCTGATGAATGCAAATTCGGGCTGTGTTGCTCAGCCCTTTCTGAAATGTTTGCTGGATAGTAATATTATTGCTTGCTACGTGTTTTGTCATGAAATACTAATGGTCACTGCCTGGCATTCCCTCACTGCATGCATGTCATAAAAACCTAATAACCCACAAGCCACAAACAAAGCCTCAGAAACATACAGCAGGCCTCTCATCAAGGTAATTTTGTCTCCAAACACAAAGGCTCATTCCAGGGTTGAATTCAGCTCCAGTGGGCAAAGAGGCCCAGATTTACTACAAAAGTCATTAGACTTGACTACCAAGGACCAGGCCAAGCTACACCTCACAGATTACACACACGGATCATTTAGTTCTGTGCACTCCCGATGGCCACATTGTGCGAAAGCTGATGTCTGGGAGAAGAGGATGGTGAGCAAGGTTTGCCTCACATACAAGAACAGGATATGGTTCTTGACCTCAGGCATCTTATCAGTGTGAGGCCACTGAGAGCTGCAGTGGGTCTACAGAGATGAGAAAGCTCTTGGTAGGCCAGAGTTGTCAAGGTGGGCCTTAGGGGAAATGCAGGATTTAAAAATAAATCTTGAAAGAAAAGGAGGGAGGTTGTCAGGTGGGGGGACAAGAACATAAATAAGAGATGGGTATGGTGAAGAACCATAAGGCTGGCTCCCTGAAATAAAAGGTTCCATTGGCAGAGAAGGGCAGGAGATAAGCTGGATAAATAACATGAACCAGATACAGATGCTTTGACTGCCTATTTGATAGAGGCTTAGTTTAACAAGGAATCTCCTTATGATCTTGACAGAAAAGGGAATGAGGAAAGTGTTGTGTGAGGAAGATTAAATTGGTAACACTGAATTATAGGAGAAAAGAAAGGAAAGCAGGGATATTAGTTATGAGATCATTAGATAATTTAGGAGTAGGACAGAAAACAGAAAGAGGAAGGGGCATACCTGGGAGAAATTATAAAACAAAGATTTCAAGCTTCACATTAAGCTACATCCCAGAGTTCAATTCTGGGGCAAACTGTCCATACCCTGTGAGCTGTGGAGCAACTTGCCCAGAGGGCTAAATATACCAGTATAGAAAACAAAAGCAGATAAATTCAGATTCTCCAAGTAAAGAATTTGCAGGATTTTTTTTTTTTCTGATTTGACTATTTGGGAGAAAACTCTTGATCTCTTCCTTGCTACATATATAAGTGTAGCCCAAAGAATACCATGAGGTTGAGATAAAAATGGAACACTTTCAATACTTCAGCTTGTCCTCAACCAAGTTATAGTGCCAGGTTATGTGTTCAATCCCAATCACAAAAAGGTAAAAATAACCAGTCTTTACACAGTTACCTTGCTCAGTGTTCATGATAACCCTGTAAAGTCCGCATCACCATCATTTCCATTTTATAATCAAAGGAACTCAGAGAAGTTAAGCATTTTTCCTAAGATCACTCACCTAGTAAGAGGGCAGAAATTTGAATTCGGGTCTTTTGACTTCAAAGCCAAAGATCTTGGGATGCCTGGGTGGCTCAGCAGTTAAGCACCTGCCTTCAGCTCAGGGTGTGATCCTGGAGTCCCGGGATCGAGTCCCACATCAGGTTCCCTCCATGGATCCTGCTTCTCCCTCTACCTATGTCTCTCTGCCTCTCACTCTCTCTCTCTCATGAATAAATAAAATCTTAAAAAAAAAAAAAGCCGATGATCTTTCCCCCAAACCACTAAGTTTTCAGTCCAACACTGCAAAGCAGAGGTTTGTTCTCTTTAAAGAATCAGAATTAAATGATCAGAATTATAGGTGTTTGTTCTCTTTAAAAGATCAGAATTTTAGGATATAGGCTGATGAGTCTTGACATTTCCTTAATGTAACATGTTAATTCTTTATTTAAGAAAGAACAACTTGTGATTTTCTTCCATTGGTGGGCTAGACAGATAACAAAAATGATAGCAAAGGCTATTAAAATTTATATGGAGACTAGCACAGATTGGAATAACTACAAAGTGAATTCTTTAAACTGCAATAGAAAGGTGGTGAAATAGCACAATATGAAAGAAAACTCTCCTTTCACTTCAGATGCCTAAATATGCCATCAAAAGACTGCTCAGTTCTCAAATGCCAGTATTTTCTGACTCCTCTAGAACCTATTCTTAATGCAAAATATCAAAGTCAGCAGGATAGTAGGTGTCCCAAAATGTCTTAATTCAGAGAATTAGTGTTAACTGAGCCTGATTAGCTCCATTTATCTCTAATTAATTACCTTTATCTAATTAGACACTTTGTTTCCGGTAGACATGGAGTCAAGTAGACTAGATTATTAGTGTAGTCATTGTGCCTTTACAAAATCCTGAAATTAATGAAACGTGCAAAAGAATCTGCAGTTCTAATTGCACAGGTGTTGCCTTATGGCAAAGCTTTATCATCTGATTACACCAAGGGGTTATTAGTGACTTTTTATATAGAGGATGAGCCTATGAAATGTACCTTAGCAACAGCTCATTAGTTTAGGGTTGTTACTGTATTATTTATTACATTCAGCCTTCCCCATTATCTAGATTGATTCATGGACCTATATATTTTTTCCTCTCCTCTGTGCAGAAAAAATAAAATAAAATAAACCATCATTCTGAAGAGTCCAGATGCAATGTGGAAAAATGCAAAATGTGTTCATCAGCTACAATTTGACTCTTTAAGACAGAAAGCTCTAAAGTTCGATGAGATCAGAATCAAATTTATGGGGGGAGTTCTATGGAAAAAGTGCCAAATTAAATTACTGAAGAGTATGAAATGTGATAAAAAAAAAAAACAACAACAAAACAAAAACAATCATGTGGATGTCCCTGATGTCTTCACATAACTGAATAAAGCATATCAAGATATGTGGAAGAAAAACACAAAATGTTTTTACACTAAAATACATTCATATTTATTTTCACTTCATGTTTCCAAAACAGGTTAAGGAGACATCTCCACATATGCTCACCCACAACATTTATAAAAATCCATCTCTTGTTTTGCTTTTTGCTTTTTTTTTTCTGAAGGATAGATTTGTTACCAGATGGGGAAAACTAACAAATTATACAATCTAGCTCCGCTGAAAAAGCAAGACTTCAGTACCTGCTTAAAAAATGAAAAGCGCTTTTTTATGGCAAGCTTAGGCAAGTGCAAAACACTAAAATATCCCAACCTTTGTATTTTCATTTTCCCCCCTCATAACCATCTGAAGAAGCACTGTTTTTCACAATCATAGAGTAATTAAACAGCTAGAAGTAAATCCAGTCACAATCCTATTCCAACATACAAACATGTTTATTGACAATGCAGTAATTCTTTTAAATAATTTGTCAACATAAATATGTCAAATGGGTTTTAAAATCATTTCTCCCTCTGTTCCTCAACAAAAATTCCTCTACTGATATGAGCCATATATTGCTGTTCACTTACCGCTGAATCTAAACTAGTGAAATGATAACGGGTAACTGTTTTATAGAGCATGACAACTAATTTGAGTGGTAATAATGAATATTTAATGATCCTCCTTTCAAGCATGAACATATAACTTTTCATGTATTCCCTACCAAAATTATAACCATTAATCTAAAAATTATGGTTGCAACTGAAATAATAGCCAGAAATTATAGATTATAGCCAAGTCAGAATATTGCATAAATATTGTGTACAAATACAGGGGCATGTAGGAAGCTCCAGACTCCTGTATTCATGCAATCCAAATCATCTCTTTGAAATGTATGGAAGTTGCATGATTAGTAGAGAAGATACTTGAATCCAGACATAAAAAAGCTATTATTTCTATTGATAAATAAGTACAATAGCCAAGGTCATTTTCACTCTTCATTGGCTCATAATTTCTAAACAAAAATAATATGTGCATAAAAATGCGCACCCTATGGGGGTAATATTTTTAGAATGTTCTGTTTAAATCAAGGAAACAATGAATGTAAAATT
>NC_064248.1:57490000-57665000 GCF_003254725.2 Canis lupus dingo | reverse complement strand
GGGGCGGAGGGAGCGGCCCCGGGAGGGCTCGCGCGCCCGGGCCGGCGGCCTCGGGTCAGGGAGGCGCAACGCCCCCGCTCCAGCCCGGCGGCCACCGCGGGGAGGCCTCGCCCAGGGCGTCCGGTCGGAAAGGTCTGGAAAGCAGCGTCTGACGGAGGCGGCCGGGCCTCTGTCCCCGCCGAGTCGGGCCGACGGCGCCCCGGGGACCGGCGAGGCGCGGCCGCTCCCCCCTCCCCGCGCGGCGGCGGCAGCTGGGGGCCCGCCTGGGCTCCCACGCCAGCCTCCCTCGCGGAGAAAGGCGGCTCCCCGCCCGCGGGGGCGCGTCGTCCGGGGGACGCCGCCTTCCTGGGGCCACCCGGGCGCCGCGCTCCGCCCTGGCGGCCAGGCTGGCGGGAGGCGGCGGGCCCGCGGCGACCCAGGCGCGCCCCGCGTCTCCCCCCGACGGCCCCGGGCGCCGCCCGCGGGTCACGTGGCCCGGAGCGCGCGGCCCAGAGCGGCCACCACCCCCCCCCCCCCGCCCCCGTGCAGCCGGCGGCTCGACTCGACCCGACCCGACCCAGCGCGGCCGGCGGGCTTCTTCAATCCGCCGTCTCGTCCGTCGGCGTCCGCGTGGGGATGGGGGAGGGGAACCCCGGAAGAAGGTGCCAAAGGCCGCGGACAGGAGCTGGAAGGACCGAGGTCTCCGCGACCACCTGCAGCCTGTGCCACGGAAGGGCTCCAAGGTGTGAAGCAACGTCCTGCCCTGCGAGGAGAGCACTGCGTAGAGATCAGGGCTGCCTGCACACTGCTGCCTGCGGTAGTCCTGGCGCACAGTAAAACTGACTGAGCTTCCTCTCACTTGCCCCTTCCCCCATAGGGACCCTCAGCGTCTTCTCCACATCTTAACCCAGTTGTTCTGACTTAAAATTAAAATACACCCCTTAACAAATGTTTACAGACAAGGGTGACTGTAGAAATTCTGCCCAGAAATAACGTTCTTTAGACTGAGGCTATTAACTATACAAGTTGCTTTTCCGGTGTTTCCTTCTGGAACAAGGTGAAAATTCCTAATAAAAGCCAAGAGTGTTGGAAAGTATTGCAAGCATGCTGTTCAGAGGAAGGGAGAACAAAAAAGAAACTTCAATTCCTCCAAATTGTTCATTTTCAGGTAGCTTTAGACATCTTGGCATTTTTAAGCTCCGAGTGGCACTTTATCAGTTATTTAACTTAAAGACTGTTGACACTAAATCTTAATAGTTCACTTTGCCTTAACGATCAGTTAGGTTTATTTTCCTTAATCAAAACAGGCATTTCCTTAAGTTTATTTTTAAAATCGGAATTTCTTTTCAAAATACCACACTGCCTCCCCACCCTGACTTATTAAGGGGTATCTAAAAAACCAAATACTATGCATAATACTACGGTCATGATATTACATGCAAATTAACACTGCATATATTTTCAAATATCTGAATTAGAGTTTAGGTTCAATATTCTAAGGTGGAAGGGCTGTTTTCATAAAATTGGCTAACAAAAAGCAGTTACATATAGGTATCTAGTAGTTTTTCTGGAATTAAGTACATTTTCAGTGAAGTAAGCCTGAACTGATGAGGTTCCTTGGTAGTAGTGAGGCTGTGGAGGGAAAGACCATTGTTGCTGCAAGTAATTTTCACCCAAATTTTAAAATTTGCAGTACTTGTCCTATAGTTGTCAAGACTTCCATCTCTGCCACGGATATGCAAGTGTAGAGGATCTGTGATTCTGAAGCAGCAAAAGACTGTGTTTTAGAAAGGGCTCCAATCAAGGGTTTAGGAAAAACTTGGATGCCTGCAGTTCTATGGTTCAGAGCCTCAGCCAACATGAGCCCCAATACTAAGCTCTTCAGCGTCTTCTACTCCAGTGTGGACAGCAACATTCCTGGAGGAGGCCTGTGGGTTGGACAGGACCCCTGGGCACAAGAAGACAGAGTGGGAAATGTCCCATGTGTGGTAGTAACAGCCTCATCCTCCTAGACAAGGGACGGAGCAAACATCATACATTTATTTCTCCCACATAAAATCAGTTAGTGAGTTTTTTTTTTAACTTCATTTTATGAAAACAACCCAGAAAAATTCAATGCAAAATGAGTCTCAAACTAAAATACATAGATATCAGGAAATTCAATTTTTTGAAATGAGTGTAAATCATTTCAAACACAACACATGCCAGAATTCCCTTGTGGCAAGCAAACTCACTGAAGACTGCAGATCTGCAGTGTAATCACAATACAGTGTGCAACCACAAGTGTGACCTCCCTTTCTTTTAGTCATAATTGCAATACTACAGCAAATCTGGTTTCAGATCAAGCAAAATAGGATCTACCTGTAAGTGTCCTATACAGTCTATGCCTAAGTATGTGCAACCTAGCCTAGAAGATTATGTTTCTCAGATTAAGGGGGAAATTTTAAAAGAAAACCTTTGATGGTGGCTTTCTGATCCTGTTCTGGTCAGAGATGTGGGTAAGCTGTTTTTCTACTGTTCTGTCACTGTTTCCAAGCCTCACTGGGCCCAGGAAATTAACACAAGTTAGGTCTAAGATGCTAGTAGACTTTCTGCTTGGGACCAACCTGAAGACCATATTTCCAATACTCATACATTCCTGCTGCAGTGAGAACAGCAGGCACTTGGAAAGAGAAAAAAAAAATTCTGTGGAGTATGTGGGTAGGGTGGGTAACATACAGAAAAGACAGTTTACCCCCCCCCCCCGCATTGTCCCAAGGGGGTAAAATAAGAATCCACTTTACAGTTAACTTACTAACTAGTCTTACTTTCAGTGTTTATAGAGAAACCTCCACCCCAACTTGTCATTCTCAATACTCTGACTTACAGAAAACATGTGTAAACATCTCTACACCTATTTTCTGGAGAGCCTGGAGGCTGAAGACATTGTTTAGATAGATCCAGGCATCTTACAATTGTCAGTCCTTTGTGGAACAGGAGATTCTCTCCCAACCCTGGGAACAAAATAGAATTGGAGATTCCTGAGCAGGCAGTGGAAACCTCTACACAGAGATCCTGGAGAAGTTTCCAAATTTCCCCAAGAGCTAACAGTGTCTACAGAACTAAGAGTGTGTGCATTTGAAATGGGTGCTGAGTGTGGAGATTATGGGTGCAGGTGTTTCAGAGGAAGCAGATAAGGGCCTGGTTGTATCTTCAGACCATAACCTATACAGGTGGGATTAGATTGCTATGAACACTCCCTGGGGGTTCCCTGGTGGGTCTTGGCTATCTTCAGGTACCTTCCGCATGGCTCTGGAATTTCACTTAAAAGCTGGTACTGTACCTGACTCTCCAAAGTCACCCTTTTCTATGGGAGAAGAGAAATCTCCCATGGAGGAAGCCAGCCTTTTAATTTTTTAAGTATACAAACAATCCCCATCTCCCTGTAGGCCTGAAGAGAAATTCAGCAGGATGGCATTTTCCTACTTTATGAACACACTACCCACCAACTTACTGAGGGTGCTACAGTGAAGACAGGAAAATTGCAAGTAAAATAAAGGGAAGGGAATTTGAAAAATAAACTTAAAAAGTAAAGGAATAGGAAATATGACCTTAGAAATAGAAAAAACAAGTATTATTCTAGCCTCTCCTTCTTACCCTGCTCCTTCCCTCCCCTGCTTCATGAAAATAAGCCACCAGAGTCCTCTAGAAGACTCTAAGTTTCTGCTCTTAAACGGCTCCTTTTCCAAGGAGGAACAAGGTCTGTTTTCTGATGTGGGGCCTCAGATGCTCTGTTATTGCAACTTAATTTTGTCATTGCTTCTTTTCAAAGATTATTTGGAATGAATTGTTTCTTTTGTTTACCATCCAACAAACGACCTCTGCTAATCTTATATTTTATCTCCCTAACATATGGAAAAGCTATTTATTCTAGCCAATCACAATAAAGTGAAAAAAACCCCATTTTATGGAAAAATATATATCACTAGTCTGTTGATCATTAAAGATATGATTACCAGTGAAAACCCTCTGAAGGTGGCACATTTATGCTTCTAGGAACAGATGGGGACACGCATTTTCCTTGCAAATACTTTTGAAATTGCTCTACTGGTAGCAGTATAAAAATGATATACAGATGCCAGGGCCGGCATGGCCAGGATGAGTGCGCCAGATTTACACAGTAAAGCCTTCACATGCGGGCTGTCAGTTTTGATTGATCTCTACTATACCTCAGGAACTTGTTGACTAGGTAGGGAAACAGTGCAAATAATTCACTGCAGCAAGTCAGATAATTCACACAACCAATCGGTCTGCTTCACTTTCTGGCTGTGACATATGAGCCTTCCCTACAAAGATGCATCATTTTCCAGCTTGAGCAATATTCAATGTCAGGGAAGAAAAGGTATTAAAGCCACAAACAAAAGGAGGCAGACTATCGTAGGACCAGAAGTTGTTTTGGTGATGGAAGCCAGATTCAGCTCTAGTCTAAGTCCTTCCTACCAGAGCGTTCAGACCCAATTGTCATTATCATATTGATTAAAAAAAAAAAAAAGTTCATCATAGTGCAATTTTAGGTTTAACGGCAACGGATCGGGAAAGAGCAAAGAATTATCCCACAAAAGCACAACATTCTTACCGCAGGGACGTTTCCCTGTTCCAGTTCGTTGATGGAGTTGATTAAGTTTAAATGAAGCAGACACTGGATAAAAGTAAGGGTATTGACCACTGGGCACTGCGATCCGTGCTTGAAAGGACCTGATACATGCAGAAAAGCAAGATTTGCTAAATGCTCTAATCTTCAATCAAATCTTACATCAATACAGACAAAGTTTGGTAATGAGAGATTCAATGAAGCATGCGGGAGAAAGAATTAATCCTCTTGGTCTAAACTGGCTTCAACTTTGAAGCTTGCTCCGAAGGAAAGACAGTTATCTAAATGCTAAATAAGAAACTTATTGTACTTTTCATGGCATGCTAATCTTTTGTCTATTTCATCTCTATTATGTGTATGCTCGTAGATTGCAGTTGTCATGGTGATTATATCAAGCCACCACGCTCAGGGGATAGTGGTGAGAAGCCAGGCACGGAGGTGGAAAAGGCCCCCATGCAATCCATAGTATGGGGAGGGGATAAAAAAGGAGAAGTAGGCAGGCACTGGACACCTCCCCAGGCTCCTTCCCACAAGGCCCCTGCCCTGCTCTGGTTTGAGCCAATAAGGTTGGGGCCTTTCAGCACCTTTGCAGGCATGGCCCCCTTAGCGAAGCTAGCAGCATTTGGTAATAATGGTGGTCAGGAAGGGATCAAGCATCCTTCCTACCTCAAACTCTTTTCCCCATAAAGGTTCCCAGTTTTCAGTCCAGAGACTCCTCCCTCTTCTTACTGAGTCCCCTTCTCCCTAGCAGTGTAACCAGGCAGGTGAAGAGGATGACAGAAGAAGAATAGAGAGAGGCAAGGGCTCGGTTGCACCTCAGCCTTACTTGTTCAGTAAAGCAGTGCCCACGGGTGGGAAGGGTGAGTGATCAGATCCTGACTGCTGGAGGAATGCACAGAGAGAGGAGCAACTCACAGAGCCCTGGTAGGAGGTGGAAACTATATGGTCACCAGGTCCTGGTGACCAAAGGTAACCCTGGGCCCTTTATGTGTTTTACAAAAGTTGCCAAATTAAGATAGGATTATAACTGCTCCAGTCCTTGTCAGGGCTGAAAGGCTGGGAGCCTCAAATATGCCCCGGCAGTGTTGATGAAAAGCTTAAAAAGTAATAAAAGGGAGAAAAGAGCAGGAAAGTAACATGTATAACTCTTATTAAAGAGAAGAGCCATGGAGAGGTTGTGAACTTGAATCACTGTTTGAACTTTAATTTGTTCATTAACAGGATTTGCCCCTCACTGCGAATGTTATTACTTCCCTTTGCCGCTCAGCAACAACTCAGGGCATAATGAAAGAGTCTGGCAAAAAGTTAAATGCCTGGTAATTAATTCATTTAATTGAAAAAAAAAAAGGGAAGAGAGAGAGAGAGGTCCCACTGCAGGAGCACAAGGCAGAAGGATTGGAGGAGGCGGCAAGGCTGAAATCTGCATGGAGGCCCATTCCAAGATCAGGGCCACCCACCAAGGAGGGGAGACTTGGTCTCTGATTAGGGTCTTTCAGCAAAATTAATGACAACAGCAACCTGAATACCCTGTGCCCAATGCCACTTACCCCTGGTTCAAGCTCCCTAGCCAGGAGCTACTTTGGAGGATCTCTTTGGGTGGCATGGATATAAAAAAATCCAAAAATAATGTATATTCAAAAAACGCCACTCATTAAAATAAAAAGTAGGGACATGTCTTTTGCTTTCTCCCCTTCCTTCCCTTAGAACACGTTTATTTTGCAGTCTTCGGTTTCTAAGCTGGAGTGAAAAGGTGTGTTAGGACCTGGATATAACCTACATGTCTAAATCTTAACATTAATCAGCCTTATAAAATCATGCTTTCTTTCCACCCCTACCCCAACAGATAATTTAAATAAACTCAAGAGATGAGAAAGGAAATACACTCTTTGCCCCTGCTCAGAAGTAATAGGACTAAGCCAGTTTATTTTGCCTCTAACCGCCCAGGGCCTCTATTTTCCCTGGTCATTTATTCCCTTCCTGTGTTTGTCAACCACTGTGCACAATCCCCTTGGCATATGCATCCTCCTTCCAAGGGATGCAATCTTTGGCTATAGTTAACTCCTATGACACCCCAGACACCCCAGAGCTATTAGCACCATGTTGCCCTTGCCCTCTGAATGAGAGAACAGTGAAATTCAGGAAATCAATGGTAGGTCAGTTATCCTTTCCTGCTTAATATGTTTAAGGCTTGCCATTGAACAGTAATAGGTGGTTGCAATTTCCTCAGTTTTAAAAAACTGGTGTCCATATAATCAGTATGACTTCCTTTAGAAATACATGCTCTACCATCTATACTCCCACTACAAAAATGCAATGGGTGGAAAAAAAGAGAGAGGTGAGGAGAAAATGAGAGACAACATAAATAAATCCCCTAATATCCAAAACTATTTCCTAGGTTTGTGTTTTTAATTAAATCACTTCTAAACCCCAGGGAAAGGACAGAATTTTCTCATCCAAATCATAATGTCACCAAGTAAAGTCATCAAAATTACCATTTTGCTAGCACCACCCTCCTCATTTAGCCCAATGCCACTACAATCCTAACCTCAAACTTCATATGGCTATAAATGATCTGTACATATACCTTCCTGGAAACCAGTGACAGGCACACACTCATCTTCATTAATAGGAAGGGGAAAGGAGCTTTTTAAAAAATGCTATTATTTAAGCTGAAGCAGGTTCTAGGGGTTATTTAGTATTAAAGTTACTTACCACCTTTTATAGTCCCTGAATATTGAGTGAGTTCTATTTTCCAAAGTTATGGATCTATACTAATTTTGTTCTGGACAAGTGACACTTGTCTACCCACAAAACAAAACAAAACAAAACAAAACAAAGGCTCCCTAACTCCACATGTTTAGTCCTTAGCTCCTTCTATGACAGAAACTTTCAAGAGACCACAATGACCAGGGCTGGTCACCCTTCCACTATCCTAATCTATACCCCTGTCACCTTACATGCGCAAGGTGAGCTTCTTTCCTCCAAAACAGATTTCAGAGTGCCTTGATATTAACCACCCTAAACTCCTACTTTCTTGGAAAGCCCTTGATAGCTCTGATAGCCTGTAACAGCCCCAACTCCTTAATTTGGCCTTTAGGCTTCCTCTCCACTCTCCCTAACTGGACATTTCTGCTTTGTTTTCCAAGACTAGCCTACACAAGGCAAGACAGCTCTTCAGACAAACAGCCCTCCCTTTGTCCTCTGTAAATACCACACAGATTATCTTCATTTTATTGAATACTTGTGAAGTGCCAGGTACCATGTTAGGTATTACAAACATCTTATTTAATCCCTTCAACTCAATGAGATGATTGTACCCATTTTAAGGTTGTAGAAACTGAGACTAAAGAAATTAAGATACTTGTCCAATCAAAATCTCACAGCACAGATAGGCTTAAGCTTATCCATCTGGTTCAAAAGCTGGTTCACTTTCTACTCTGGCATACTCCCACCCCTAATATACTGTGTTCTGATCAGTATTTCTCCTTGCCATCTGGGATGCCTTCTCAACTGCACCATACATACCTGAATCCCACCCAGACTGTAAATCCCAGAGAGGAATTCCCACCTCTATCTTGAAATCTTTCATCATCCTAGTCCTTGGCAGACTGCTGAACTCTTCATTATCTGCAGCACCTTCATGTCATGCCTATTCTCTGCCCTGTATGGTCTTGTCAGTTTTCTTCTACTCAGTCACTTCCAACCACAGTGTAAGTAAGCTCCTTGAAAATGGAAATTTCTTTTTAATCTTCCCTCACTCTCCAGAGCCTAATAATATAGCTCCCATTTGCTGAGCACACACTTCAGGTACAACAATCCTAAAAAGTAAATACTAGTATTATTGTTATTTTGCAGATAAACTGAGGCTCAGAGAGATTAAGAAACTTGTCCAAGTCACTCAGAAAGTCAGTATTAGATATGGTATTCAAACAGACTGTCTAAATCGAATGCCCCAATATACTATACTGGCTCAGATACACTGTGCCTCACAGAATGTGAATTTATGAAGCATCACTATGTGGAAGATATTCAACAAACCTCCAGAAAACATCCCTCTAACCAATGACTTCGGACAAAGGGCACTGTTTTTACTCTTTAGTAGGGCAGATTCTGAAACTCAACAGAAGAAAATATGAGTGTATACTACTCCATAACATCCCAAACCACTCCTTCCATTCCCCCATCCTCTCTTGGAGCCATGCCCATGTTGGTGGGAGCCAGTGATGCTGCCTGTATCTGTACTGGTGTTTCTATGAGATAGAGTGGCAAAGTGTTCTTTCCCCAGAAGCCTCTGTTAACTTTTAAATACACAGAGGAAAGAAGGGGGAAAAAAAGATACAAAAGTTAATTTTTTAAAAAATGGCCTGCAAGGGGTTGGGGGAGGTTTTGCTATCTCTGCAGCAAAAGTGGGTTGCTGCTGTAGGAAGAATAACAATTGCTTAAAAATGTTTATAGCTGACCAATTAAGCCAAAATATGGAACTCCAGCCAGCTTTTGTTCTCCCCTAAGATATGAAGGTAGCAATGGGAATTAATGAAATCTCAAAGAAGAAATTCTGTGAGTACAAGAATCAAGGCCTCGACGTCTGGCTACTTTTCCTATGTAGAGCATACCTTCAGTGCCACTGCTGAAAATCTGGACTTGATAGTATTAAGCAAGCTGGCTGGTTTCTTTCTATCCAACAGGTTTTTCGTAAGCATTTTTATTTTTAAGATTTATTTATTTGAGAGAGAGAGAGAGAGAGAGCACATGCACATGAGTGGGGGAGGGGCAGAAAGAGAACTCAAGCAGACTCCTGCTGAGTGCAGAGCCCAATGGGGGCTCTATGTGTGACTCAATCTAACCACCCTTAGATCACAACCTGAGACAAAATCAAGAGCCAGAAACTTAACTGACTGAGTCACCTAGAGGCCCCTTTAGGAAGCAATTTTTGAAAAATCTTTTGTAGGGAGCCTGGTGGCTCAATCAGGCTGTCAGATTCCTGATTTTGGCTCAGGTGATGATCTCAGAGCCAAGAGATAGATAGAGCTCGAGAGACAGAGCACGATGTTGGGCTCCAAGCTGGGTGCGGAGTCTGCTTAAGATTCTCTCTCCCTCTCCCTCCCTCCATGTATGCACATTCTCTCATAAATCAATCAAACCATCCAACCATCTATCCATCAATCAATCAATCTCTTGCAGAAGGGAATACTCTGGCAACAGAATAGTACTTCTTATGAAGGAATAACAGTATTATTCACTTGTTTCTACTATCAATGCGAGAACTACTCTATTCTCCCAAGTTCCCAAAGGCAAGTTTCCATCTTCATTTATATTTTGGTTTAAATATCTTTACAGCTCAAGGCCTATAACCCTTACCTTTACCTGCAAAATATATGTAGTGGCACACAAAATACTGCACTTGCACAGTACTTAATAAGCCAAGTCCTTCCATTTACTCCATCTCAGATAAGGCTTAAAACTACCTTTTGAAGTAGATCCAACAGGTTATTATGATATACATTTTGCCTAGAAGGAAACTAGAATTTGCCTCAAGTAACACAATTGGTACACAATAAACCTGGTCCCCCACTCCTGGCCCTGGATTCCTTCTGCCATATGATACTTCCCAATACTCAGGGCAATCTCCCACCTTTTCTATATTCTGGATCCACAAGTGAACTTTGTAAATCTAAAACCAAGAGCCTCTCTAAGAAATGGGCTTCAAACTACACCAACTACACTGAATTCAATTACAACTACCTGGGGCCATACTAAGAGCCTGCCACTCCAATCCTGAAGCTACAAACACTATAGACAATAACTGAAGACTCAAAGTAAGAAATATATGGATGGTTCTTAAATCTATAGAAGATAAGCAGACATGAGAATTAGGCTATCCATTTCCAAAAAAAAAAAACAAAAACAAAAACAAAAAACAAACAAACAAAGGCTAACATCATATCACCTGTTCTTCCACAATGGTCATATCTATTGTGTGTATACTGGGTATCTAATACTCCCTTGTGCTTAAAAAATTTAGGAGCTATTTTGTCTACCTAGTGGACAAACAATCCAGTGTGTACCCAGAAAAGATCGGGAATTGGATCTGTCCACCTTATTCACTGACCTTTTAGTTGGGTATGTAACCCTGGTATCCAGGACCCAGCAGGTTCCCTTCCCCAATTTCTGGGCAATATCCAAGCTCATTAAAGCAGACAGGATTCAAATTTCCAGGCCTTATAAGTGGCTGAAATAAGGACATTCTTTTTGTGTCAGCTCAAGCTTGGTTAATCTCCATATCCAATCTAACTCTGGGGTGAAAGAGAGGAACACATTTGTTGCTTTGGGACTATTGCCCTACTTCTTTAAGTGCTGGCTGACCTTCCCTATGTAAGTGCACCAGCATTTGCAACATTCAGTTTAAGCAGGAAGGCTCTTTCATCTTTGTCCCCTGGCCTTGATCTCTCATCATTATGATCCGGATCCCTGCTAATCACTAATGATCCCGTGGCCCTTTATATAATACTGAGGTATTAGATCTGAACTCGTAGAAAAATTCCTACTCAGCTAATTACATTCTTTCTGCTTTTCTTGGTTCTCCATATAGTCTCAGCTGGGGTTGAATCTGAACTATTCCCTCAGATTTTAAATTATTTGCTGGTGGTTTGTGGAAAGCACTTATAAACTCTTCCCTCAAATGAATTCAATGAATTATAATTCAAAAGTCCCATGACCTACCTCTGACCCTCTCCCTCTTTTTCTTTTCCTTGTCTTTCTATTCCCTTTCCCAAATTCTTGTCTTGAATATCACAAGAGTTTAAATTCACTGGGTGAGGAGTTTCATGGTTCTATATTTTGATAGTATATTGTTAACTTACAGTAGTACACAGTGGCTCTACAACACATCTACTTTGGGGTCTATACTCAGAACCAACTACTAAAAATGATGTGTTTCGATCCACAGGTGACATTTAACCTACACTCTAAGGATCACTGAATTTTTTGTTAATGGTAAATGCCTTGCTCACAAAATAGAATACCTAGGTAAAGTTTGGTTTCTTTGGTTTCTTTTTTTTTTTAATTTTTATTTATTTATGATAGTCACACACAGAGAGAGAGGCAGAGGGAGAAGCAGGCTCCATGCACCGGGAGCCTGACGTGGGATTCGATCCCGGGTCTCCAGGATCGCGCCCTGGGCCAAAGGCAGGCGCTAAACCGCTGCGCCACCGAGGGATCCCTAGTTTCTTAACTGAGTATGATTCTTTTATATTTCAAGGAATGTGGAGCATCAATTCTATAGAACTATATAGGGCAATTCTGATTTTAGCCTATGACTTCTTGAATTTTTTCTACCCATTTCCATATTCTAGAACTTAACAGCTTTTGTAATCATAGCAGCAAAACTGAACTCTCATAAAAGGTGGATCAACCAAATTCTTGACAACACAACTTTCTGAATATGACTGTATACAATGTACTATACATGTATATGACTGTTAAATTAATAATTTATTGACAATCAAAGAGAATGTATAGCTCCAAATGAGCACTTTTCTTAAAGCTGTCCCTTGGCAGCTACTTGTATTCCAATGGTGCTGCCATTATTCAAACAATGTTTGTATAATGACTTTAGAACTATTTTAAACGCTGCTAAAGAAAGCCATCTAATTGTCTTTCTGATTGTTTTGACCCCAAATTATATTACCCTGATTTAATCACACATACCCCCCCTTACTTTTCAGGGCACTGAAGGTCTTTAAAGGGAGATGACTTACTGCCTCCCAGGCTTTTTAACAAGATGTGCCTTGTTTTGAAAACCAGTGCCTAATGAAGAGCTCCTTTTAAAAGAGGTTTGATCAATGGCAGCAATGCATGTATCATTGGAATAAGTGACCAACTTCCAAGATGACTAGCCAGATAAAAACACACTAATATATGTGTAAGTCCTGGTATGATTGATTTTATTACTTTATGCTCATATCTTTGTTACATAGTTTCAGCCCTACAGCATACCTTTTAGAGTTAAAGATAAAATTATTCTTAACATCTTCTATTATTGTGGGATGCCTGGGTGGCTCAGCGGTTTAGCGCCTGCCTTCAGCCCAGGGCGTGATCCTGGAGACCCAGGATGGAGTCCCACATTAGGCTCCCTGCATGGAGCCTGCTTCTCCCTCTGCCTGTGTCTCTGCCCCTCTCTCTCTCTCTCTCTCTCTCTCTCTCTCTCTCTCTCTCTCTCATGAATAAATAAAATCTTTATATATATATATATATATATATATACACACATATATATATACATATATATTATTGTACTTCACAAAATCTTACGTTCTTTAGGTACATCTTACATATCTCACACAAAAATGTCTTGATACTCAAGGATCTAGGTATTGTTCTAACTATTTCAAGTGTTATCCACAAAAACATTAAAACTACAAAAAATTGGGATAAACATACTGGGTATATTTTTCTATTAAACCAATGAAAATGATTTTTAACTAGGTATACCTGTGACTACTTGAGATATGTTTGTTTCCTTGACTTAACTGTAGGCAATTCTTTCTTCAGGTTGCAGGGGAAAGGGTTATGTGGTTTGGTTTTTACTAAAAATATAAAGCCTTCACTCACATAAAACCAGCTAGTCCAGCACACCACATATGGAGCAAGACCTTTTAAGGAAAACCTTAAGTTCTAAAATAATTAAAAGAATATAATGAACCCATCCAATCATGCAAGTCCTTTAAACTTTGTCTTTAAAGTCTTAGGGGAAAAAAAAAAAAACACATGGGACCATGTGGGTATAGGGCATAGCTGGAGAAAACTCTAACTTCTAATTTTTCTTTCCTTGATTTACTACTTGAGGGTAATCAATCCAATTTTTCATTCGTATAAATGAAAAGCCACAGTTTTTAACTCTTTAATTCAAGGAAATTCAAGGAATATTATTATTGGAATATTATCTTGGAGACAAGGGAAGATACACATATTCTAGTTACACTTCAACAATTATTTATCAGTTGCCTATGGAGATCCTGTTCAATGGCAAAGTGAAATGGAGGACCTATAACAAATAATGAATAAATAACTGATGAATTAATGAATGCAGGAAAAGAAAATATCTCAGGTCAACACATGAGGAGTCCACCGTAAAACTGCCTCCCACAGGACTTGGTCCATGTAAATATAATTTGTATTATATAATATCAAGCCTACAGCATTTGCTTAGATTTGGATCACTTTCAGATTTCCAAATTCATTCATTAGGGTCCTAGCAATACTTTGAACCTAATCACTTGCTTTAAGTGACTCCTGATATAATCAGTCTTTAATACCCAAGAGTAATACCCAAGTAGTCATTAAGATTGGAGTTTTACAGAATATTTACCTGACATCTGTACCTGAGATAAACTGATCATTTCACACACCCAGCACTTGTGCTAAGAGCATATGGTCTGTTATTTAAGCTAGCAGATGATTTTCTTTTACAACAGAGGCGTAAACACAACTAGTTTCTTCACTTTTCCAATCATTCCAGTTTTAGAAGACTGGCCTCCTAAATAGAGATTTCTCACTGACTTACTATGGACTATTTGATAGGACACATTTTTGTTCCTCGGTTTATACGACAGAATAGGAGTAAGATAAGACAAAAAAAAAAAAATCCTCCTCCTTCCTAGGGGGACTTCTGTGACTATATTGATAAATACCTACAAAATGATAAATGCTACTACCTCTTTCAGCATTTTGAAAGATGTCAACCAAACACAAAATATTTTTGGTGTGTGAATTAAAATGACTCTTACTGATGGTCTCAGCTGCTTCCTTGTAAGATAGCGTGTCAAGATCTGGCTTATACATTATCCGTCCTGCAGAACGCACTGACATCACACTTCATAATAGCTTGGTAGGATGATTGCTGTCAAAATCGCCTGCGAGGAAGCGTCCGTGCCCTAGATCGACACAACGTATTAGCGTGACAGAGGACTAAACAACTAAGCACACCACGCGACGCCCCGACTTTGAGCACTTGGGACAGAGGGGTGTGCTACGTGTGCGCTGAAGGGCCTCAAGTTAGGCGGAGAATGAAGGCAGCCTGGGGGGCTCGTGGGCGAGGCGGGGAGTCCAGAAAGGCGAGCGCCTGCGATCCCAGGAGGAAAAACTTTTTTTTTTTTTTCTTTCCAATTATGAATCCCATCCAGGGCGGGGCCTCTGGGTCTCGCTTCTCCGTGACCACCACGCAACCGCACACACTTTGCTGGGAAATGAAAACGAGACGAGGGTCTGGGGGCGCGACTGGCTCCAGATGCGGCTGCGGGGCGGTCAGAGGCCGGGCACCGAGGCTTTCGGGCCTCCGCGGCGGCCGCGTCCCCCAGGGCGCCCCCCTCCTCCCTCGCGACCTGGGGCAGCGGCGCCCCCCGCGCGGCCTCGCGTCGCCCGCAGGCCCGACTCGCCCTGTCCTCGCGCTCCCCGCCCCCCCCCCGGGGCTTGCGGCGGGCGGGGCTCCCCGCTCCCCCTCCCCGAGCCTGGGTCGGCCCCGAGCCCCCTCCCCAGCCGCGGCGTGAGAAGCGGGGCCACCCGAGCCGCCCACCGGCTGCACACAAAGCCCCCCACGGGGCCGCGGCGGTCCCGCTCCCGGGGCTCAGAGAGCAGCGCCCCGCGCTCCCGCGCCCACCGCCCCCGCCCCACCCCACGCCCCTGGGGAGGCGACGAGCCCGGGGGAGACCCGGCGCACCGGAGCACCCCCCAGCAGGGCCCTCGGCCCGGCCGACGCTCTCACCTCCAAAGAACGGGCGGCGCCGCCTGCGGAGGAGGACCGCGGGTGGGGAATACTCGCACCGGGTCGGGCCGCGCAGGGACCCGGTCCGGAAGGACGCGCGGCTGGGAGCGCTCACCCCGGCCCCGCGCGGCCGCGCCGCCTCCTCAGAAGGGAGGCCTCTACCGTCCGGCTCCGGACCTGCAGCTGACGGGGGCGCGGGCGCGCGGGCGCGCGCTCCCGATGGCCCCGCCCCGTCCCGCCGGCCCCGCCCCATCCCGTCCCGCCCCCCGTCCCGTCCGGTCCTGCCGGCCCCGCCCCGCCCCCGTCCCGCCCCCCGTCCCGCTCCGTCCCAGCGGCCCCCGTCCCGCCCCGCCCCGCCCCGCCCCGCCCCGCCGGCCCCGCCCCGCCGGCCTCCTCTTCGCCGCCGGCTCCCTCCCCTCCTCCCCGCCCGCGGGTGCCGTCCGCCCTCCAGAAGACGTACGCGAAGCGACAAGGAAAGCCTTCCACCAAAATGAGCTGTGATATCCTTTTGATGGGTATAATTTATTCCAAATCGTCCCTGGACTGAAACGATCAATTAGCAGCCCGAAACGCACTGTGAAGTAAATTGTCACACTCTCTATTACAGGATGGTTATCATATATTTATAAGGTGTGTTTTCTGCAATCAGAACCAACAAGGTGTTGAGCGATCAGTCATAAACGTACTTCTTCAAAAAGAGCGGGACAGAAGCTCTAGCATTGTGTGGCGGAAGAAGAAAATCTTATGACAGTTATTACCTCGCCCACCCTCTGCCCACGGTGATATTTTCATTTCCTCTTGGCATCTGGGAAGTGCAGTGAGGCGAGAGCTCTGCACCAACTCTCCAGGCCGCTCGCGTGACCCCGGGAACAGGGTCGCTGTGAACCTCAGACTCACAGCCCCAAGAGGACTGGTTTCCTTATTGTGTAAGGATCGTCCTCACTCTTTCTCCGTCTCTGTTTTTACTCCCATCCAGGAAAATATCCTACTCTTCCCTTCTAAGCTTCCAGCAGGATGCTTGCGTTCTGTACTTAAGTGCCTTATCTTCTTGTGTCTGATATTTAGGTGTTATGTACGGTAGAGATCATGCCATAGTGACGCACAGGTTACCCACAGAGAGAACGCTGCATTCCGAACTGGAATCTCTGCCAGAACGCACAAACTCTTGAGAAAGTCATAAATTCTCATTCAGTCTGGTAGACTGTCTTGACCAACCTGTGGAGACATTGTTATTTTCTTTATAGTCGTCCTTAATGAGTGTACATGGATGGATATACATCCGGAACTTCTGAGTTTCCTGTAACAAGCTATCATCATATTCTCATCCACCAACCAACCACCTATTAATCATTTTTTTAGAGGGACTCTGGTTTGTATTCAGTTTTTCCTTTTGCTTGAAACACCTAATCTAAAGCAACCTACTCATTATTGTGAGCAAAGTTTAGCAGCCAGAAGTATGCCTCTGTGGGCAATAAAGTGACATTTGTGAAGAGTGAGTCACAAGGTAGGGTAAAATGCAGAGTTAAGAACACATTCCTCTTAGGTTAACTGCCCCCATGATTTCTGAATGGTCGGGCTTGCCTGCAATGCCAACCTCTGAAGAATGGACAGAAAGGAAATCTGGTTGGGCATTTGAGTTGTAAAGGAACTCCGGCATAAGTGGAGCACCATGTTCCTCTCTTACAAAGCAAAGGAACCAGGGACCTTGGCCTCATTTGAATTAGTAAAGAGCATAGTTAGACCCAGCACCTTCACCTTGTAGCTTCTGAGGTCATTGACTTAATTTGCAATTAATGGCTAATATTTATTGAGCACTAACTCTATGCCAGGCACTGTGCTTTATATTATATGTATTATCTTTTTTTTAAATTTTTTTTATTTATTTATGATAGTCACAGAGACAGAGAGAGAGAGAGAGGCAGAGAGACAGGCAGAGGGAGAAGCAGGCTCCATGCACCGGGAGCCCGACGTGGGACTCGATCCCGGGTCTCCAGCATCGCGCCCTGGGCCAAAGGCAGGCGCCAAACCGCTGCGCCACCCAGGGATCCCTATATGTATTATCTTATTTAATCCTATCAACAAACTTATGAGGGAAGTTTCCTCGTTTTGCCAGTAAGGAAACTGAGATTTGGCAACATTAAGTAAATTTGGGCATACTCCTAGTAAATGATGATCTCAAATCCAGGTCAGTCTCCAGTGCCCATGCTCTTTACCCCAATAATGTAATACCTCAAAAATTTAAGATTTTGACTTAAGATTTTACATATAAAGATTTTAGAGGAGCTGAGGACACAATGAAAGTGGTTCTGGGAGAAGAATGAAAGAACAGTCACTTGCAAAGGAAAGATACGATAGATACATATACCCTGACTGGGTAGGTTACCTCTTTTCTGTTCTCTGCTTCCTACATCTCATGATTTCTTTTTCAGAGTTGTCACCTGCCATTTGGTGTCTAGCCAAAGAGACCTTATCCAAGGTCAGTGATGACTGCTAGGCTTGGGGTGGAAGTAAGGGGTGGGGTGTATGACCAGACCCCAGAGAAATCATAGCACCCTGGGGAGGAGACTTAAGTGGGAGCCAGAGTTGGCCAGAGGCCCTTGTCCCAGACCCCCAGTTCTGAGAATGAAATGTTGCTTCCTAATGGACTTTAAATTATCAACATCGTTAAACTCTCCCTTAATAGACTTGTAAAGATCTGCTTGTTACCTTTTTCCCCCTTCATGTAGAATTTGTAATCAAGAGCCCAATTTTGTCATTTGGAAATACTAATTATCTAATCACGCCATGCTGCATAACGTACTTGTCTGCCCAATTAGCTAGGACAATTATTAAAATTCAGAGGCCTAATTATGTCTCAATTTAATGCTGGCAAACTTGCATACAGAGCAGTAATTAAAATCCTCTCTTTCCCTCTGCCTTTAGGGCAGGGGATGATTAGGCCCTGTCAAGGGGTGTACTGAACCAAACCAGTGAAGCGTATTGTGCAACATGACCCTGCATTGTTAAGTGTGTCAACATATTAACCTGAATTCCCTTCAGCCCCCACATAATCACATTTGGTGGAGGAATAAAGGAGCTAAAACATGAAGCATTTTATTAAAAAAACATAAATTCTTTTTAATTAATGCTATGAGAATTCTGATGAATTTCATGCTTCCAAGTGCTGGAAGACATAAAACTGGTTCATCTAATTACTAGCAAATTTGCTCTTGTTAAAACTACTTTTTTTTAAACTCATTTAAAGAAAATGAATTTTTTTGGTGGTGTAATAAAAAAAAAAAAAAGAAGAAGAAAAGCCTAGCTAGTTGGCTTCCAGTAATACAGTTGATTACCAGTTTTGTTTGATGATAGAACACAAGTGAATGTTGACTTCCAAAAGAATCCATCCCAAGACTGGAGGCATTAAAAAAAGGGCTAGAATTTAATATTTGAAAGATGTTAATAAAAGTGGAACATTAAAAATCATAATATTGAAACAAATTCAAAATATTTATCTTTTGAGCTTAAAAGTTTGATGTCTGAAATAAAACTAGCATGAGGAGACCAGAGCACTGCACAAACTCCCCGTTGCTTTAGAAACTCCTCAGCATGCGAGAACCCAGACCATGTGTGTCTACTCTGCTGGCATCTCAGTCCTCTTCTCTATGAACTACAGAGAGCCACCAAACCCAGTAAGACTTCAGAGCTCTCCTCTAAATTTTGGCTTTCACTCATGATGGAATGTGTGATACATTACTCATAGTATTCAACTAAAAAAGAAAAGCATTCTGTCTAGACCAAACATGAATTATTCTGGAGAAAGAAGGACTTCTTTCCACTTGCTTTTAAACTTGTCCTGCATGGATAGTTTCTAGAGAGCAAGAGACACAGGAATACACAGTCACTTCATTGGACAGAGATTACTCTCAATTGATCTCATTTTGAATCTCATTGACAACCTTGTGATACAGTAGGTGAGGCAAGCCAGTCTCCATTTTTTTAATGTGAGGCAATTAAGATACTTTTTTTTTTTTTTTAATTAATTAAGATACTTTTTGAAGCTGACCATTCTATACCCCACTTCCTAATTATAGGTAGGGCAAGTAGAACTCAGTTCCCCTGGCTATTCATTGCATTAAGTGGAGTGGCTGTGAATGAGACACCAATGAGGGATGCTTGGATTAATAAAGTATCTCAAGTTGAGATCAAAGTATAAATGATATAATTATGAAACAAGGGAACCTATATATCAACACCAGAGGACCTTTTGTCATCCAGTCGATACTTGCTCGCAACAGGTTTAGTCATATCTGTTTATATCTGGTGTCTTTGGCCCACTTATGTCTTCTTTTAAGTTTTTATATTCTCTAAGATATGTATGATTCCATCTGAGTTGGTGGTACTAAAGGCAGAGTTCCTTCCTCCCACTCTTACCCTGGGTACATTGTAGGATAGAAGATGTATTTAGGGACAACTCTGGCTGGTATAGGCCCTCTTACTAACAAAGAGAGTGACCACACATAGCCTCTACAGGAGATGGTTGGATGGAGCTAGGACAAGCCCTTTGGCACTTGTGCCATAAAACCAAGGGGTAGCCCCTCCCCCAGCCTCCCACAGAGTGTGCTCCATGTCTTGAAAATGGCCTTGCTCGAAGTCTCTCTGGATGGCAAACTGAAGTGCAAATCTGTGTTCTGACTTGTTCCTGTGGCTGTCAGCATGTTTTCCTCTTGTCAGCAGCAATTGACTGGTCAGGCTCACCCCTGTACAGCAATTGTAACAGCTCATTGACAGGCTAGTGACCCAGCTGGACCTGATAATGGAAAACTATTGATTTTTGTAGGCTCCACGAATCTAAAATGAACGACCAATGTAATGTCATCAATTGTCTCGGACTCTGATAACCCAAGGGAGAAAGTTTCAGGGATTGCTTGTATTTCCTGACAATAGTGTTTCAAAATCTCACTAGGTATATGTAAGAAGAAGCCCATTTCCTGGGTGTTTTTCTTAAATGACCCCAATTTGATAGGGCTTCGATACCTAGTCTTGGATGTTAAATAAAATGGGAGTTAGCATTGCCAAATTAGCCAACTAGAACCTATATGCCATTTAGACAAAATATTTGAGGAGAAGCACTTTGATAAAGAAATGTTTAAAATATTTATTATAAAACAAACTCACAGAAAAGAAAAAAAAAGTTGGGATTAACCCAAAATATATTGGCTCTCAAAAATCTTTTTTTTTTTAAAATTTAATTCATTTATCCATGAGAGACACAGAGAGACAGAGAGGCAGAGACACAGGCAGAGGGAGAAGCAGGGCCCCTGCAGGGATCCTGACGTGGGACTCGATCCCAGGTCTCCAGGATCACGCCCTGGACTGAAGGTGGCACTAAACCGCTGAGCCACCTGGGCTGCCCTCTCAAAAATCTTAATAGATGAAATTAGGATACAACTCAGACTGCTGCTGCTTACCCAAATTGATTTGTTTGGTAGAAAGAAAGCCTTGAAAATAATGCAGGGGGCACCTGGGTGGCTCAGTCAGTTAACTGTCTGCCTTTGGCTCAAATCATGATTCCAGGGTCCTGGGATCGAGCCCCAAATCGGGTTCCCCAGGTGGGCAGGGAGCCTACTTCTCTCTCCCCCTCTGCCTGCTGCTCTCCCTGCTTGTTCTCTCTCTCTCTCTCTCTCTCTCCCAAATAAATAAATAAAACCTTTAAAAAAAGAAAAGAAAAGAATGCAGACATGCCTTGAGTGTATGTTGGGGGAAATCACTATTTAGTTTTGTTTTTTAAATCCTTTTCTCCTTAGTTAATCATTTCAAAATTCTCAAACATCACTCTGTATTCTTCAGAGGCGAGAGCTGTTTCTTTTTGAGCTAAATTACCAATGGGTTAGAGCTAATTTTGCCCACTAGACAGTCCAGAGGATTCTGTGCTGAGTTATGGATAGAATGTTTGGTAATGGCCTCTGCTGAAGGGACTTCCTTAAAAAAAGGAGGAGAAGGAGAGGGAGGAGGAGGAGGAGGAGGAGGGAGAGGAGGGAGGGAAGAGGGGCAGGAGGAGGAAGAGGAGGAGGAGGAGGAAGGTTATTGATCTTGGCTGCCAACTTGACACATTTAGTTCACAATTCACTTGTAGTGAGAACATAATCATCTTATGGTCCTGATCAAACTGAGACCTTCTTAGAAGACAGTTCTGAGGGCTAGATGAAATCATAGAGCACAAAAGTAACAAGGGTGCATCCTCAGCCATTTACTCAAAGAGGGCTAGAGAGAGAGAGAAGCCTTAGTGAGGAGCTGGAAAGAACAGACCCCAGAGGCGACAAGTCCATGTTCGGCTGGGCTCCTATTCACAGGATGCTGTAATCTTCACACTCCTGTAATGGTCCCTTTATGGCCTTTGATTAGCTTTGCCTCTTACAACACTACCTTTCTGATTCCCTAGAGCTATCAAAATCCACATTGCTAACTGTTTGGCTGCCCATTAGTAAAGATACATGAGGTTAAGACCTGAAAGAAATTAAGCTAGACCAAAAAAAAAAAAATCCACTGGCATTTCTATTTTTCTAAATATAAAACACTTGGTGCAGAGAAAACAAGATTTGCCTAATTCTGTGACATATTTTTATGGCCCAACCAAGGTATGGGCAGCTTAAGGTCAGGGGCTAGGTCTTACATGTTTTGGCATTCTCCAGAGCGGTTGCCACAGGGTCTTACATGTCACAGACACAATAGTCACTGAATAAAGAGGCAAATCCACTTTTAAGTATAGAAGGATAAAGGTAAACATTTTCCAGTCTATAATAGATTTAGGAGAAATCAGTAGTGCCTGTCCATGTGCCTGTCTGCAGGTTTGCGCCAGTCCATGAAGAAGTTTCATGTGTCTATGGTAAATATGAACAAAACTAAATAAATATGATTTTATATGGCAAAATTAAATCTTTTAGAAATTCCAAAATAATAGGAATTATTATAGGGTGTTGAACCTATATTTTGAACCTATAATTATTTATAGGGTGTTGAACATTGTTTTTTTCACAAATTATTATGATTGAGGGTGAAAGATGCTTTTAATTCTTGGCAAGGCAAGATAAAAAGTGAGTAAAATCATTCATTGGTCACAGTAGCTTAAAAATTACACTTCGGTAAAGCCAAAAGAATGAATGAATCTGGGCAGCCCTGGTAGCTCAGTGGTTTAGCGCTGCCTTCGGCCCAGGGTGGGATCCTGGAGACCGGGGATCAAGTCCCATGTTGGGCTTCCTGCATGGAGCCTGCTTCTCCCTCTGCCTGTGTCTCTGCCTCTCTCTCTCTCTGTCTCTCATGCATAAATAAATAAAATCTCTCTTAAAAAGAATGAATGAATTTAACTAACTCATACACCTTATTAAAATTAAAACAATTGCAATTATATGACTGTCAATAAATAGAAGTGTTTGTGATTAAGACACATAGCACTGGGTGCCTGGGTGGCTCAGTTGGTTAAGCATCTGACTTCAGCTCAGGTCATGATCTCAGGGTCCTGGGACCAAGCCCCAGGTCAGGCCCCCTGCTCAGCAGGGAGTCTGCTTGTCCCTTTCCCTCTGCCCCTACCCATGCTTGTGCTCTCTCTCAAATACAGTCTTAAAAAAAAGACACATGGCACTAATTGTGATAAGTGTGACCACTGGACTAAGATCAAGTCATTTGGGGCTTCTTTTAGGTTTCTCTTCTATTTTCTATCTTTACAAACTAGTTACGGATTTTAAACCCAAATCTGTGATTTGATTGAAATGCCAAAAAATATGATTTTGGTCATCATAACTTTAGCTTCAAGATAATCTTCTCTGACAACTTGATTCTTACCTCCAGCTCTATGCAATGTCAGGTCTGTTGCCAGCAGCAGTTCCACAGTAATGATGCCACTTGGAGGAAAAAGATAATTTTGTTTCTTTGTTTTTAAATTTGATTTATAAAGTATGCATTTAAATCCATACTATATGGTTTGCTGTGCTTTATAACTTGTACTGTAGGTTTAAATGTACTAAGCATCTTCCCTCCACTAACCAATCATAAAATTAAGAATAGTAAAAAATTAATAATTCTAGGTACACTATTTTAACTTCGGCCTCTTATCTTTCAGAATGCTTTATGTTGCAAATTAAAGTCATTTCACAAAACAGAAGGGCAAAAATCTCATGGTCCCTCCATTTGTGACAATGTGGATGCAACTTGAGGGCATTATGCCAAGTAAAATAAGGCAGAGAGAGAAAGACAAACATTATATCATCTCACTTGTATATGAATTCTAAAAAAACAAACTCATAGAAACAGAGAACATATTAGCAGTTGCCAGAAGTGGGGGGGTCAGGAGTGGGAAAAATAGACGAAGGTGGTTAAAAGGTATAAACCCTGGGGATGTAATGTGTAGTTAACAAATACTTAATTGTAATTTGTTTTTAAAATATTTTATTTATTTATTTTAAAGAGAGTGAGAGAGTGAACAAGAGAGACAAGCAGAGGGAGCCACAGAAGGAGAGGAAGAAGCTGACTCCCTGCTGAGCAGGGAGCGCAACTCAATACAGGGCTTGATCTCAGGACCCTGGGATCATGACCGGAGCCAATGACAGACATTTAGCCCACGGATCCACCCAAGTGTCCTCTTAATTGCATATTTGAAAGTTGCTCAGAGAATAAATTTAAAAGTTCTCATCACAAGAGAAAAACGTTTTGAAATTATGTGATGTTAACCTAACATATTGTGGCAATAATTGTGCAATATAACAACATAACAAATCATGTTGTATGCCTTAAACTAATACAATGTTATATGTTAGTTATATCTCAATAAAATGGCAGGGCAGGGGAATCTTGTGGTTCCGAAGTTGATTGATTTAGTATCTCAGTAATATCATGAAGGACCCAGATTTTTTCTATATTTCTCTTCAGCCATGTCAGCATGTTGGCTTCTCAATGTCTTTCCCTCATGGTGGCAATATGGCCTTATAGTTCCGTGTCACATGCTGGTAATGCTCAGCATCAGAAGAAGGGGACATTCCTCTATTGTATCCTTTTTAAGACTTGACAAACATCTTCCCAAAAGTCTTTCTGACTTTACTTCAAGCCTCTTCCAGAGTAGTGTTCACAGGCCTTAGTGGCACAAAAGAAATAGACTTATCATGATTGGATTATTAAACTAGTCTTTATCCATCCTCTGGGAATAGAGAAGGGCACAGCTTCCCCTAAGGGATAATAAGCTTGAAAATAAATTACCTGGGGAAAAAAAGTAAGTTTCTCTTAACAAGGAAGAGAACAGGACACATAAACTTAGAAAAACGATTTTGATGACATTCCTTCTTAGAATCTAGCCATCAGGGCAGCCCGGGCGGCTCAGTGGTTTGGCGCCGCCTTCAGCCTGGGGTATGATCCTGGGGACCCGAGATTGGGTCCCACGTCAGGCTCCCTCCATGGAGCCTGCTTCTCCCTCTGCCTGTGTCTCTGCCTCTCTCCCTCTCTCTGTGTCTGTCTTGAATAAATAAATAAAATCTTAAAAAAAAAAAAAGAATCTAGCCATCATGTAAGAAGTTCAAACTCTGAAAACATCATACTAAAGGAAGCCTGAGCTTAAAGAAAGCACCAGATAAGCGAGTGAGACCTTCATGGACCTTCTAGCTCTGTTCAAGTGGATGCAGCCAAGTCAATAATCTAAGATAAAGGAGCTGAGCTGCTCAACCAAGCCTTGCCCGAACTCTTGACCCAAAGAATCTTTAGATAAAATGGTTGTTATTTGAAACCTCTAAGATTTGGAGTAGTTTGTTGCATAGCAATAGATAACTAGAACATCAGATAAGATGTCTTGAACAGAGACACAATTCAAATAAAAAGGTACTAATAGACTGAAATTAAAAGATGAAAATGAACATACCATGAAAACTACAGTAAGTATATGAAAATTGGAATTACTACATTAGTATCAGACAAAATAGACTTCATACAAGGAGTCTTGCTAGAGATAATGAGTAATAATTCATAATAATAAACCAGCCAATTAATCAGAAAGACATTAGAATTATAACTGTATATGTATCTAAATCAGTATCAAAATATAAGCAAAAACTGATAGAAATAAGGAAATAGATTACTTAGAATTATAATTAAATATTTTAATGCTTCCCAACAACTAGAACCACCCCCAGATCATTAAGAATACAGAACTGAACATCACAATCAACCACCTTGACATAAGTGACATTTATAAAATACTATACCGACAACTGCAGAATACACTTTATAGAATACATTATTTTCTTTTTTTTTTTTTAATTTATTTATGATAGTCACAGAGGGAGAGAGAGAGAGGCAGAGACATAGGCAGAGGGAAAAGCAGGCTCCATGCACCAGGAGCCTGATGTGGGATTCGATCCTAGGTCTCCAGGATCGCGCCCTGGGCCAAAGGCAGGCGCCAAACCGCTGCGCCACCCAGGGATCCCTAGAATACATTATTTTCAAGGGCACATAAAATGTTCACCAAGATAGACCATATGCTAGGCCATAAAATATGTTTCAATAAATTTGAATAGACCAATTCATACAATATGTTTTCTGACCACAAAATAATGAAATTAGAAATCAATGATAATGGAAGATATTTCAAAAAGCCCCCAAATGTTTGGAAATTAAATAACTACTAACCCATGGTCAAAGAAGAAATCATAAGGAAAAGTAGAGAATATTTTGAACTGAATGATAATGAAAATAAGGGTTTAAAATCAATTATCTAGGGGGTTGGGGTGATTGGGTGACGGGAACTGAGGGGGGCAGTTGGCGGGATGAGCATTGGGTGTTATGCTATATGTTGGCAAATTGAACTCCAATAAAAATTTAAAACTAAAAAATTAATAAAAAATTAAATCAATTATCTATGTTCCTCTATTAAGAAACTGGGAAAAGATGAGCAAATTAAATCTAGGGAAAGTAGTTTTATTTAGGAAATATTAAAGGAAATGATAACAAAAGCAGAAATCAATAATAGAAAAAGAAAAGAGAGAAAGTTAACAAAGCCAACATTTGGCTCTTTGAAAAAAAATTAATAAAGTTGATGAAACTTTAAGCCAACCAAGAAAAAAGAGAAAACACAAATTTAAGATATTACAAATGAAAGAGGGAATATCATCACACATCCTATAAATATCAAAAGGATAATAAAGAAGTATTATGAACAACCATTAAGCTTTTGTATTTAACAACATAAATGAAATGGACAAATTTCCTTAAAAAGCTTATCAAGGGCAGCCCAGGTGGCTTAGCGGTTTAGCAATGCCTTCAGCCCAGGGCCTGATCCTGGAGACCCAGTATCAAGTCCCACATCGGGCTCCCTGCATGGAGCCTGCTTCTCCCTCTGCCTGTCTCTTTGCCTCTCTCTCTCTGTGCCTCTCATGAATAAATAAAATCTTAAAAAAATAAATAAAAAGCCTATCAAAACTAATGTGCAATAAAACAGAAAATTTGAATAACCCTATATCTATCCAGGAAGTTGAATTCATATTACGGCAACAAAAATGGTGTCACCGAGGAGTTCCATCACATCTTAAAAGTAATAATGATTATCAATCTTAAAACAGAGGAGAAATCATTCCCAAATTTCTTTTATGAAACCAACATAACTGATGCCAAACCTTAAAAGACATTAGAAATAAAATTGCAAAATAGATACCCCTTATGAACATAGATGCAAAACTCAGTACCAAAATATTAACAAATTCAGAAATATATACAAAGGATGCATATCATCACCAAGTAGTTTATCCCAAGAATTCAAAGTTAGTCTGTCACTTTAAAATCACTGTAATTCAGCACATTAACAAAATAAATGAGAAAAAACATTTAAACATCTCAATATATACAGAAAAAGCATTTGATAAAATTTAATGCACATTCATACTAAAAATTTTCAGCAAACTAATTACAGCAACTATGATATTGTGATATAAGAAATATATTTTGGTTTTCACCTATGGTTCTTGGCACAGATTTATGCAACATTTGTAATTTCCTAAGTGATAAGAGCATAAGGACAACTTTTGTTACATATATATATATTTAAAGATTTTATTTATTCATGAGAGACACAGAGACAGAGGCAGAGACACGGCAGAGGGAGAAGCAGGCTCCATGAAGGGAGCCCAACATGGGACTCGATCCCAGGTCTCCAGGATCACACCCTGGGCCGAAGGTGGCGTCAAACCGCTGAGCCACCAGGGCTGCCCTTGTTACATATTTAAATTTTGTTCCCAGTTCTTCAAATAGCTCCAGACCATAAAGGTGAAATGAGTGTGTTTTGTTATTCATAAGCAGCTACTTTTGACCACATCTGAGTTTATGTTAATGAGGCAATTTTGGGAAAGTCCTTAGACAACCACTGGATGAGGACTAGTTGCCAGAAAAACAACTATGTGGTGAGAGGGTTGGAACTTTCATTCTCCCACACCTATCCCCATCCCCCCACGCCCAGGAAGGGAAGAGGGTCTGGAGGTTAAATCATTCATCAATGGCCAATGCATTCAATCTAATCATGCCTACATAATGAAGTCTCTGTAAAAATTCCAAAGTATGGGGAATTGGGAGGGAGAGTGGGAGTATGTGTGTGTGTGTGGAGGGGAATTGGAGACCTCTACAGAATTCATCAGGTTGGTGAACACATGGAGGTACTGAGAGGGCGGTGTACCCAGAGAGAGCATGGAAGCTCTTCCCCCATACCCTCTCCTTATGCATCTCTTCCATCTGACTAATCCTGAGCTGTATCCTTTTATAATAAACTGGTAATCTAGTAAATTTCTTGAGTTCTGTGAATGATTCCAGTGAATGATCAAACCTAAGGAGAGGGTTGAGGGAAGTTTCAGGTTATAGCTGGTCAGTCAGATGTACAGATGATAACCTTGTATTTAACAACTGACATCTGAAGTAGGGGCAGATAGTAAATAGTGTCAGAATTAAGTTATAGGACACCCAGCTGGTATCTGAAGAATCAGAGAATTGCTTAGTGTAAAGAAAATCCCCCCCCCCCCCCACATATTTGGTAATCAGAATTGTCAGAAGTGAAATAGTCTGTGGGTAAACAGAACACAGAAGAGTTTTTCTGGTATAGTGTCGATGAAATAAGCTAACTTCATACAAAATGGTACTATGTTGAATATTTTCTAAGTAAGATATTTTCTAAGCAACAATGCCCACACTTCTGATAACATAGTTCTGGAGTTCCTACCAGGGCAATACAGCAAGGGGGAGAAAAGCATAAAGATTTGAAAGAAAGGAATATAAACGTCTTTGTTATCCCTATTTGCAGATGAATTTAATCGATTACTGTGTTAACAAGTATGATGGTTGATTATATGTGTCAACTTGGCTGGGAAACAGTATCCAGATATTTGGTCCAACATTATTCTTGGTGTTTCTGTAAAGGTATTTTGGAGTAAAATTAACATTTAAATCAGTGGACATTGAGGAATAGCTGGCTGGCTCAGTCGCAGAGCATGCGACTCTTGGTTCTGGGGATGGAGTCCCATGTCGGGCTCCCTGCATGGAGCCTGCTTCTCCCTCTGCCTGTGTCTCTGCCTCTCTCTCTCTCTCTCACTCTGTGTCTCTCATGAATAAATAAAATCTTTAAAAAAATGAAATACTTAAAAATTCCATTTATAATAGCATCAAATAACCTCAAATTCAATACCTGAGTAATAAATTTAACAAAATGTATGTGAGAACTTTGTCTACATTGAAAACTACTAAACATTGCTAAAACAAATTAAATAAGACTTGAATAAATAAGGAGGCATTTCACATTTCTGAACTGGTCGACTCCATGCTCTTAAGGGTCAAGTCTCCCAAAATTGATCTATAGATTCAATATAATCCCAATCATAATGCCAGCAGACTTAAAATATAAGTTGATTTGTTGATTCTAAAGGTTATATGAAAATGCAAAGGACATAAAGTGTCCAAAATAATCCTGAAAAAGAACAATGCTAGAAGACTTAAATTATCTGATTTTGTGACCTATTACACTAATAAAGGATAGTATGGTATTGTCGTAAGCATAGACAAATTAAACTGAATAGAGGGTCTACAAATGGAATGGTAGGTATATAACAAGGTCATTTGATTTTCAAAAAAGGTCACAAGGTAATTCCATAGATAAAAATAGTCTTTTCAGTAATTCAGTTCCTTGGAGGAAAAGTTGATTCCAGAGTGGGGGCAAGAATAGTAAAAGGAGCTCATGGTGAGTTACAGTTTGTGTATTCCATGGGACAGGTGTGTCCCACTCTGCCTCCTGGGGCAGCAAAGTGTTTCTGTTCAGTTCCCCATGTTTCACAGAGCCTCTTGGGAAGAGAGCCCAGGGCAACAGATAAGTCTTTCTCCTTAGGGCACCCAGGCATGAGTCATAAAGGAATCGAGATAAACCCTCTGCTCACCTCCTAAACTCAGCAGCTCTCAGGAAGCAGGGGCTGGACCAACTTCTTACATTATCTAAAGGGATAATTCTTTAGCAGCTAACAAAGGAAGCAGGAAGACTGACTCCTAATCTCAATTTTGCCACTAAATGTTATCTTAAGGCCACCGTGCTGTGGTCCAATCCAATTTCAAATGCCTTAAGAATGTGCATCATTAGGGAAAGCCTTTTTTTTTCTTTTGAGCGAGCAGCAAAGGGCACTTACACCTCAAACAGATAGGAAAACTCTCTAAGACCCCTCTGTCTACTACATTCAGACCTCCTCTCTTTCCCCTCCCCTCAGACTCCTGAAGCTCTCAGTTGTTGCTCTCTCCTCACTTGCCTGACCTCCAGGGCCTGTTTTGGGCTCTGTGTTTTTTCCCAGCTGGAATGATCAAGGCTCTTTTAGTTCCTATCACTTCTTACCTCCAGGCCCACCAGTGGTAAAAAGTCCAGTAGCAACATGGAAAGTCAAGTTGTTAGGAAAGAAAACACTTTAAATTTAATATATCCACATGTATTTTAATCCTGGCACATATATACATAACGCCAAGCAAGTCATTTTTTACCCTGGTCCAAGAATCCTTGCCTTCCCCTTTCTTCTCATGCCACTTCTCTCCCCTTTTCAGGTTACTTTATGTGAAAGCCCCACCACCTCCACTCTATAACTCACTCCAAAACCAGAACTCTTGCTGTAGCAATCCTGGGCCCTTTTTCCCCCCAAAAAGGAGATACTGTCTTCTGAGAATAACTTCTATCCTTGAGAACACCAGTCAGCACTTTATGCAATTCAGGGGGAGAAAACTGAGAAATTGTAAACACTTTAGAAATCATTCATATTAAATATGCTCTTAACAGCATAAATTTTTTCTCAGCTGGCCTTAAGCCTAACCTTAGTCTCCACGGAAAGTCTAGCCTTCACACTTTCTCTATTTGTCACAATAAAACACAAAGGATTTCTCTAATATTTCCAACATACAGGTTTTCTGAGACACATTCAGTCTTTGAAATTTTGTTTTGTTTTTTAAAAGCATGGGCTGATGTGGCACCTGGCTGGCTCAATCAGTAGAGTGTGCAATTCTTGATCTTGGGGTTGTGGGTTCAAGCCCCATGTTGGGTGTAGAGATTACTTTTTAAAAAATCTTGATAATATACAATTAAAAAAAAGCATGGGTTGTTGACCAAAATTTGGGGGAGTGAGGGGCAGAAGGACAGGAAGGAGAGGGACTCTGTTGCAAACAGTTCTTTTTAGTTATGTATATGTTGGAAACATCTTCACTTACAAAAAGCAGTCCCTGATCAACTTATGCCATTTCTGTTTCCAAGTAACCGTCCAACTCTATGAGGCACGAGAGTCCTTGGTCTCTTATCATTGGGCCATGCTGTTCATAGCTTTAACAGCTTTCAACAATATTCCCACTTCACTGTTAAATACCTGTTTTTACCTTGGAGCTTTTCAAGGTGGTAGAACTGTTCAAGGCTCTGAAGAGGGAGTTAGAGGCATCCCTGCATTTACAGGTCAACAAATTGAGTTAGCACGAACTTGAGCCCCATACAGATGCTGAGCAAACCTACTGAACTATTCCTTCATGAAGGAAAAAAAAATCAAGCAATTATTTTCACATTATTTACTCTTTACTTTGTAAAGTATCTCCACAAATCACCAAATTGCCAAAATGTCTTTAAACCCAGAGACAAGGGCTTGGAATTTTAAGTAAGATAGTCAAGGAACACCTTCCAGAAAAGGTCACATTTGAGTAAAGACTTGAAGGAGGTGAGAAAGAGAGCCATGTAGGAATGCTGGGGAGAAGCATCCAAAGCAAAAGGAACAGCAGCATATAGGTCTGAGATAGAAATGTGCCTGGGGTATTCACAAAGTGGCCAGAATGTCTGGAGTGGAAAAGGAGGCAGATATTGGGGATGATCCAACATCATCCCCACAAATCACATAAAGGGTTATTGTAAATCAGTTTCCCTTGACATTTGCTTAAAGTAAGATTGTAAGCCATTGGAGGATTTTAAACAGAAAAAATGGTGTTAAATGCTTGTGTTTTCATAGCACCACCTGAATGCTATGTTGAGAATAGGCTGAAAGGGGGCAAGAATAGAGAAAAGTGAGAACTCTGTTGTGATAAACAAGGTGAAAAATGATGGTAATTTTGATCAGGATAGAAACAATTAAGGAAGGTTTAGATTCTGGGTGAATTTCTTCCCTTTTTTTGAGAGATAATTTATATGCAATGAAATAAATCCATTTAAGTGTGCATTTCTATATATTTTGACCAATTTATGTAACCCACTACCACAATCAAGATACAGAAATTTCATCATCCAGAAGAAGTTCCCTTGTGTCCCTTTGAAGTCAAAGTGTCCCTTCCTCTACCCCAGGCAACCCCCAATCTGCCTTCTGTCACTATACATTAGATTTATCTTTTCTATGGTTTCATATAAATTGGAATAATACCTTTTCTTTTTTATATCTGGCTTCTTTCACTCAGTTTGTTTTTGAAGTTTACTTTTGTTGATGCATGTATCAGTAGTTCATTCTTTTTTATTGCTGAGTAGTATTCCAGTGTTTGGATAAAACCCAGTTTATTCAGTACTGTTAATAGATGTGTTATTTCCAGCTTTGGTTTATAATGCATAAAACTGCTATACATACTTATGTACAAGCTTTTGTGTGGACATGTTTTTATTTCTCTTGAATAAGTACCTGGGGATGTGATGGTTATGATAAATACGTCATGGGTCAGGGTAAGCACGCATTTAATTTTATAAGAAACTGCCAGATTGTTTTCCAAAGTGGTTGTATCATTTTATATTCTCACAGACAACGTATTGAGTGTTTTGGTTGCTCCATATCTTGGCCAACATTTATTGCCAGTCTTTAATTTTAGCCATTCTGATGGATGTGTAGTATGTGTAGTTTGGAAATCTTCCTTCTGCATACCCCCTCAGTTCCTTGAGCCACCAATCTACTTTCCGTCTCTATGGATTTGCCTATTTTGGAAATTTCATACATGGAATCCTACAATATTTGGCCTTTTATGTCTGGCTTCATTTATTAGCATAATGTTTTCAAGATACATCCACGTTTTAGCATGTATTAGTATTCCCTTTGTTCTTATGGGTATTCTTTTGTTGTACAGATATACCACATTTTGTTTATCCATTCATCAATTGGTAGATATTGGGGTTGCTTCTACTTTTTGGCTATTATGGAAAGTGGTACTATGAAAATTATTGTGTAAATTTTTGTGTGAACAGGTTTTCAATTCATTTTTGAGGAACTGCCAAACTGTTTTCTAAAGTGGCCATACCATTTTACAATCCCACCAGCTATATATAAAGATTCCAATTTCTCCACATCCTTATTAACACATTTTATGGTTGATAAATGATAAATTTTAGTGAGCGTAAAGTGGTATCTCACTGTTATTTGGGTTTGCATTTCCCTAATGACTGATGTTGAGCATCTTTTTATATACTTATTGATCGTTTTTAAATATTCTTTGGAGAAATGTCCATTCAAATTCTTTGTCTATTTCTACCCATTGGGTTGTTATTGAAGTGTAAGCAATCTTCATATAGTCTAGATACTAGATCCTTATGAGATAAATGATTTGCAAATATTTTCTCCCACTCTGTAGGTTGTCTTTTCACTTTCTTGGTAGTGTCCTTTGATGCAAAAGCTTTTAATTCATTGAAGTCCAATTTATCTGTTTTTTTTTCTTTTGTTGCTTATGTTTTATGTCTAAGAAACAATTGCCTAATCCAATGTCATGAAGATAAATACCTGTGCTTTTTTTCTAAGATTTCTTGTTTTGGTTGCTGATCCATTTTGAGTTACTTTTTGTATATTGTGTGAGGCAGTTGTTCAAATTCATTCTTTTGCATGATAATATCCAATTGTCCCACAACTATTTGTTGAAAAGACTATTCTTTTCCCTCTGGTCTTGGCATGCATGTCAAGGGTGCAAGGTTTTCCAAATGTGTAAGATCATGCCATCTGCAAATAGAAATCATTTTACTTCTTTTTCCCCCAATATGAGTGCCTCCCCCCACCCACTAATTACTCTGGCTAAAACCTCTAGTATAATGTTGAAGTTTTGAGAGCAAGTAAACATCCTTGTCTTGTTTCTGATCTTAAGGGCAAAATTTTGACTTTTTTTTTTTTTTAAGATTTTATTTATTCATGAGAGACACACAGAGAGAGAGAGAGAGAGGGACACAGGCAGAGGGAGAAGCAGGCTCCATGCAGCGAGCCCAATGTGGGACTTGATCCCGGGACTCCAGGATCACGCACTGGGCTGAAGGCAGGCGCTAAACTGCTGAGCCCCCCGGGTGTCCCCAAAATTTTCAGTCTTTTACTATTAAGTATGATGTTAGGTATGGATTTTTCATAGACATCTTTTATCAGACTGAGGAAGTTTTCTTATATTCCTTGTTTGTTGAATGTTTTATCATTCAAAAGGATGTATTTTTTTCAGCTTTACTGAGGTATAATCATCACATAAATATTGTGTATGTTCAAAGTGTACAACTTGATGTTTTGATGTGGATACACTGTTATCACAATCAAACTATTAAGCATATTCATCATCCTATCCAGTTGCCATTTGTGTGTGTGTGTGCACACACGTGTGGTGAGAACATCTAAGATTTACTCTATTAGCAAATTTCAAGTATACAATACAGTATTGTTGACTGTAGTCACCAAGCTATTCATTAGAACTTTAGAACTCATTCATCTTATATAACTGAAACTTGTACTGACATCTCCCCATTTCTCTCCCCTCCCCCCACTATTCTACCCTCTGGCAACCATGATTTTATTCTCTGCTTCTAGTTCAATAGTTTAGATTTCACATAGAAGAGTGATATCATGCTGTATGTCTTTCTGTGTCTGCTTATTTCACGTGGCATAACATCCTCCAGGTTCATCTATGTTGTTGTAAATGGCAGGATTTCCTCTTTTCATTTTAAGGTTGAATAATATTCGTGTGTGTGTGTGTGTGTGTCACATTTTTTTAAACCATTTATCTGTTGAGAAACTCCTATGTTTCCATATCATGGCAACTGAATAATGTTGCAGTGAATTGCAGGTATCTTTGTGATACTGATTTCATTTTCTTTGGATATATAACCAAAAGATGAGTTGCTGAATCATACGGTAGATGTATTTTTCATTTTTAAAGGAATCTCCATACCGTTTTCCATAATGGTTGTACCAATTTACATTCCCACCAATAGTATACAAGGATTCCATTTTCTCCACATCCTCACCAACATTTGTTATCTGTCTTTTTGATAACAGCCATTCTCAGTGTGGGTTTGATTTGCATTTCTGCTGATTAGGGATATTGAGCATCTTTTCATGTACCTTTGGGCCATTTATATGTTCATGTGTCTTCCTTTGAGACATGCCTATTTAGGCCCTTTCCCATTTTTTTAAAAATATTTATTTATTCATGAGAAACACACACACACAGAGAAGCAGAGGGAGAAGCAGGCTCTATGCAAGGAGCCTGATGTGGGATTCGATCCCGGGACTCCAGGATCATGCCCTGAGCCGAGGGCAGGTGCTAAACTGCTGAGCCACCCAGGAATCCCCCCCTCCATTTTTAAAAAATAATTTTTAAAATATTTAAAAATAATTTCCCCCCATAGAGTTGTAGGAGTTCCTCATTGAACCCTTATTAAACTGTTATCAGGTACCTGGCTTGCAAATATTTTTTCCCACTCCAGGGTGGGAAACTTTTTCAGTTTCCGTTGCTCTGCAGCATTTTAGTTAGATGCAATCCCACTTACCTATCTTTGCTTTTGTTACCAGTGTTTTTCGTATTTTGTAACCAAGATCAATGACAAGAAGTATTTTACTTATGCTATCTTCCAATAGTTTTATAGTTTCAGGCCTTACACTTAAGTCTTTAAACCATTTTGATTTTTGTATATGGTGTGAAATGTCCAATTCCATTCTTCTGCATGTGGATTTTTTTTTTCTTTTTTCCTTTTTTTTTTTTTTTTAGAGTTCATTTATTTATTCATGAGACACACAGAGGAGAGAGGCAGAGACACATGCAAAAGGAGAAGCAGGCTCCACGCAGGGAGCTGATGCGGAAGTCGATCTGGGGACTCCAGGATCATGCCCTGGGGCAAAGGCAGGCGCCAAACCGCTGAGCCACCCAGGGGTCCCTGTAAGAGTTTTCTTATGTTCTTGGGTCTTGGTTTCAGGGTATTATGGGCTATGGAATGAGTTTGACATGTTCCCTGTTCTAGTTTTTGGAAAATTTAGAGGCTTGATGCTAGTTCTTTAAATATTTGGAAGAATTCACCAGTGAAGCTGTCTAGTCCTGGGCTTTTCTGTATCAGAAGGTTTTGTTGTTTTAAACTAACTCAATCTCAAAAATAAATAAATAAATAAATAAATAAATAAATAAATAAAATAAACTAACTCAATCTCTTTTCTTTTGTAGGTCTATTCAAGCGTTCTCTTTCTTTTGACTCAGTTTTGGTTGTTTGTGTTTCTAGAAATTTATCTATTTCATCTAGTTATCTAATTTGTTGGCATATAATTGCCCATAGTTATTCCCCCATAATCCTTTATTTCTGTAGTCAGTAGTAATATCCTCTTTCATTTCTTGATCTAGAGTTTTGTCAGTTTGCTTTTATCAAAGATTTTTTTTTAAAGATTTTATTTATTCATGAGAGAGAGAGAGAGAGAGGCAGAGACATAGGCAGAGGAGAAGCAGGCTACCCATGGGGAGTCCAATGCAGGGCTTGATCCCAGGACTCCGGGATCATGACCTGAGCCAAAGGTAGATGTTCAACCACTGAGTTACCCAGGTGTCCCAAAGATCTAACTTTTGTTTATGTTCATTTCCTATATTGTATTTTTATCACCTATCCTATTATCTTCATTTTTTCTCCTCCTTATGCCTGTTTGGTGTGTGTATACACACACACACACACACACACCCTACCAACCAAGCCAGCTAGGTGCCCCTCTATATTTTCTTCTTACAACTTACTGATTTTGTTGCATTCTGTAAGTTTTTTTTAGTGTGATTTCATTTCTGTGTATCTCAAAGTATTGTATTTCCTTTACAATTTTGTTTGACCCATTGGTTATTTAGAAAGGTGTTTATTTCTACGTACTTGTAAATTTCTCAATTTTCCTTCTATTACTGATTTCTATTGAATCTGATTCTTCTAGCTCAAATCTGTTGAGTTATTCAAGTGTATTAATTTGTTGTACTCTCCAACTTCAAATTTCTATTTGTTTACTTATTTTTGTGTCTCTATTTGTGAGGCATCATTCTGATACTTTAGTCCTCTAAATATTTCCTTTCAACATATTTAAAATAGTTGATTTGAGGTTTTTGTCTACAAAGTCCAATAAATGGGCTTTTCCTGGACACTTTCTATTGGTTAAAAGAATTTTTTTTTTTTTGAGGAGTCATAGCATGGCTCATTTTTGTTTTTAGAAAACTAGTCAATAGAAAATATTATAGTCAATAGAAAATAGAAAATATTACTAGTCAATTACTAGTAAATGACTAGTAATATTACTAGTCAAAATATTACTAGTCAAATATTGACTATTATAATGTGTCAAGTCTGGAAATTGGTTTCTCTCCTTAGGGTCTGCTTAGTGACTCTTCTGAACTAATCCTGTAAAACTATATATCCTTTTCTATGTGAGGCCACTGCAGTTTCTGCTTGGTTGGCTTACTGGTCAGCTAATAATTGCATAGAGAGATGCAATTATTAGCTGACCTGCCTGGAATTAGCTAAATGCCTGGAACCTACAGAATACTGGCTAAAATGCATTAGCTAAAATGCCTGGAACCTACAGAATACTGGCTTTTCCCAAGGGGTTTTGTGTGTTGAGGCATACCTATGGCACACAATCAGGCAGTTTATAGCTTTACATTAGCTTTCATTTTCTGCTTGTGCAGAGCCTCAAGTTCTGCTGGAGGTGATAGCTTAGGGTCTTTTTGGGTCTTCCTGAGCATGCATACAGTCCTATGCATGTGTGTGGTCTTCTAGATTTCCATATCAAGAGTTTTCCAAAGCCTGTATCGCCACTGCATTCCCCAGTCTTTTCTCCCAAGCTTTTTCATCAAAGTATTGTTTGCTCCAGCTGTTATCACCCCTTGCAGCAGCAAATAAAATATCTACCTGTAAATACTTCAACAAACACCATCTGTGTGGCAGTTGTAGCACTGGATGAGTTCTGAGTCAGGTTATATAGGTAAAGCTTGTTTATCTATAAAGCCACCAGATAGTTCAAATGATAATTCTATGTGAATGGAGTCCACTCTGCTGCCTGAGGTACCTATAATGTGGGCTATTATTTTCAGGCTACTACTAAGCTGCAGAGTAAGAAAAGGTTTCCACCCAGCTTTGTTGAGACACTTATTCTTGGAATGAGTGATAAATGGTGACAACCATCATTTTGGAAGAATGCCCAAAACATACGGAGAGGCTACATGATGATGTTTAAGACAACAGCCCAGCTAAAGTCCAAGCCAACAGCAGGTATTAACCACCAGACATCTTAGTGAATGAGTTTTCAGCAGATTCGCCATTGAGCAGTCCTAGTTAACCAGGAGGGCCAAATATTCTCCTACTGAGTCCTGCTGAAATCAGTTTCAAGTCTAAAACCAATGTTATGGTTTTGTCATTTATTTAATAAAAACTGTATATATTTAAAGTGTACAACTTGGTGTTTTGATATACAGTGACATGATTAGTAGTCAAGTGAATTAACGTAACCATCTCCTCATATTGTTATCTCTGTGGTCAGAGCGCCTGAAATCTATTTTCTGAGCAAATTTCCAGTATTCAATACAGTATTACTAGCTAAGGTCATCATGTTGTACATTAGCTTTCCAGACTTATTTGTCCTATAGGACTCCAATTTTGTACCCTTTGACCACCCTCTCCCCATTTTCCCCACTTGTAACCATCATTCTACTTTCTACATCTATGTATCCAACCTTTTTTAGGTTCTGCATGTAATAAGACCATGCGGTATTTTTCTTTGTCTGGCTTATTTCACTTGGCACAGTATCTTCCAGGTTCATCCATGTTGTTGCAGGCAGGATCTCCTTTTTAAGGTTAGATGATATTCCATGTTATATATATTTTAAGATCTGTTAGCAAACACAGCAAGCTGGTCTCAACCCAGAAACCATGGATGAGAAGTGGCAGGAATAACATGCTGGTAATTCTCCTCAGAGTCCACATCCCACTTATGCTCAGGAGGTGGGCCAGGGCAGGCACAGCCAGGCCCAAATGCTTGCTTGCAGATACCCATTGACTCTCCTGCTATAGGGCGGTGGAGGACCTGTGAATAGCAACACAGGTCAGTTATACTGTGGGTGAGAGACTACAGCTGAAGAGGTTTTGAACCATCAGTGCAGAAAGACTAGCTAATACTCACCAGCATGTGACTGTTCTTGATCTTTTCTATAGTTAGCATGCTCCAGATTCTTAAAATAAAAAACACTGGTATTACATTCCTTTGGAGCTAATAGAAAATGACTGCTTAACTAGTTTACTCCCTTTCCAAAAAAACCTTGCAAACATACAGTTTTCTCAAATGATCTTCAAGCATATGGAGAGTATTTTGGATTAAAGTCCATAGATATTTGAGGCTAAGTAGTTTATTATTGCATTAAAAAGATTTCTAGATTATTGTTCCTCTAGTTCCCATGGGATGGTTTAGTGTGTTATGTATTTTATGAATTTAGCTTGGTTCCAATAGTTTATAGTTCTATTCAGTTAAATCACTCCATGACCATTTTTGTAGGTCAAAAATGGGTGAATATCAGCAATTTCACATCATTCTATCTAATTATATTTTAATAAGAGGTGGTGTTTTCTTCTTAGATAAATGGATTGCTACTTGGTGGAAATACTCTACTTCTGTATTTCTACTCACCTTCTGATGCTTTCCTCCTGGTCCATCCCAACTCAGTATTTAATTTTTATTAAGAGCTCCATCATCTCTTCTTCACTCCATGCAACTTACTTCATTCTCTCCCAAAATACAATTTAAAAATGAGTTTCAGAGATGTCATTCTGCTACTAATTTTTTTAATATCAGAGGAGAATAAAAATGTGATGTTAAGGCAAATGACCAGGAGGACCTCTGTTTTTTCATTTCTTCTTTGAGCACAGGTTGTGATGTTAGTGTGTCTTAGTATATTGATTCAAGTTTGCTTTCCTCTGCATGCTTCTTCCTTCTTCCTGTCTTCTTCTACTCTGTCACTTTGTCAGTGACATGTTATGTCAGCCTTGTCAGAACCAGCCAATGAATCTGATTCATTAGCCAACAGCAATGCAGAATAGCTGTGCTAACTCACAGTAATTAAGATTAGGGTCACACTGTCATTAAGTATTACTGTCAGGGAAAATTCAGTGAAGAAGTAAATCTTGAGAATGACCTTAGATGTGTGGTAAATGAAATTCATTGACTTATTGATGTATTCATCAACTATGATTATTATTTACATTAAACCATTAGCTAAAAAGAGAAACAAACAAACCAATCTAACAGTAAAAATTTTATTAGGACCATGGTAATGACCTATTTGAGTTTAAATAAGAATTTCATATAGTATAAAAATGTGTAAGCATTTCTAACCCCTGGCCAGCTTAAGTCAAATACTAATGGACTGGTCTTAATTCATTTGGACACACTCCATAATGGTTCACCACAGAAAGCACCTATCACCCACTTATTTTTTTTTTTTTTTTTTTTTTTTTTTTTTTTTTTTTTTTTTTTTTTTAGAAATTTTTATTTATTTATGATAGTCACACAGAGAGAGAGAGAGAGGCAGAGACACAGGCAGAGGGAGAAGCAGGCTCCATGCACTGGGAGCCTGACGTGGGATTCGATCCCGGGTCTCCAGGATCGTGCCCTGGGCCAAAGGCAGGCGCTAAACCACTGCGCCACCCAGGGATCCCTATCACCCACTTATTGAATAAATGCGTATTAATTACTGGCAGGGGCTCTGAGGCCGGACAGTGACACTTCACGTTACCAATGTTAATCAGTTCTGTGTAATAGGAAGGACATCCATGAGAAAGTTCATTGTAAATAGCAATATAAGTGTTATTCTGAACATTATCCGTAGTTTAGAATGAACTTATTAACCATACCATGATCAGAATGGATGTGTCCCTAAGAATCCATTTGCTTTCTCTCTGAAGGTCCAGGAAGGTTTTTGCAAAATGGTTTTTGTCTTTTAAATACAAAGAGCAGAAACTGAGTAAATGTTAAAGCAACTAGATTTTCCAGCCTGTACCCAAGATTTATTTTATGGTCAGGAACCTGAGGTATCTGGGAACTCTGGCACTGGGGAAGTTAATGCCATTTTGTTTTACACAGTCTTTTACAGAGACTAAAGATACAAGATAAATGTATCCTGAGGTTACAAAATATGTGCAGGTCTGGGAATGAAGAAAGGAGGTGGTGGCCATAAACTGACATGTTAATATAATAGTTCTACTGTTTCTAAAAATAAGCAAATAGAGAAATTCTTGAGCTATGAAATGTGTTTCCAGGCAAGCTTTTACTAAGGGTAAATACTGTTTCTCAGTGTATTATCAGTCTTTTTAACACCAAAAACACTAAAATCCACTAAAAATACTGAAAACATGCCTCCAAATAATTTTTCCATTCTGAAAGTTGTACTTACTATTTCCAAGAACCAGTTCTGTTGACCTATAAACATTTTATTTGCTGTTTATAGCAATTAGAACATATAAAGGACTGGGTGACATTAGTACAAAGATCAGTATCATGGGGGAATCTTCTGTTAAATAATAAAAGTTTTTAGTAGGATTTAAAAATCACAGCTCTCAGATGGAGAAAGAAAGAAAGCCTTTCTCCATCCATGTGTTTGTTAGGCACACTTTAGAGCATCTGCCACAGGTGGGAGTGAGAAGTTCTATTTCATAATCATTAGGTGGTAGCTGTCACTGAATGACACAGAGTGAGGTTTCTGGATTTTGTTGTTTTATGTAAACCTGACATAGGACCACTCATGTGTCAGAAGCAATTGTACACCTCTTCCCAACTGTGGTTCAGTGATGTCATTTTGGTAGCTTGCAACTGCCCATGGTGGAAGCATTTACATCACAGAAATTGGCAAATGCTACAAATCAGACACCTGCTTACCACTCCCTATTTCTACTCCACCTCCCAAAACATACACTCCTTGGCTGGAAACCCAGATATTAAAACACTTACTAGCACACCATTGCACAGAACTAAATCTTGAACATATTATCCTTCTGGTGAATATATGATTTTACAGGTACAAAAGAAGGTGGCTCTTAAAGGGTTGTTTGAATGAAGTAAAATAATTCCAGTCTAAAATGCTATCAGCATCTTCCTGTGTCTATGCCAGCATAAACAGACAGTTCAATCTCAATCAGGCATCCTAGTTCTCAGAATTCTAGTTCCCCAGGATCCAAGCCCTCAGTGTAATATATCTGGCATTCATCTAATACCCTAGGGTTCTCAGAGCTTCTAAGACAGCTTGAACCTTCTGGAAGTCAAAGGCTGTACTATGAAAAACACTGACAGTGTGATAAAAAATACTCCACTGATGCCAAATGTTTGTTTGAAAATTTTCTACAGGAAAGGCTGTTCCAGAAACTGTATACATAGATCATAGATGCCAATGAGAATCCAACTCAATTCAAAACTATGTCAACTCACAATTCTAAAAATGAAGATTTCTTGCTTTCCAAAAGGAGAACATTCCAAAGAGTTTAATTAGCTAGATGCTGTCATTATGTTGATCTATACATGTCTCTCTCATTTTTGTGGTTATGTATTTCCATGCTTCTCTCTTGCATTATATGGTGTTTGGGCTAATTACTCCCCAACTCAAAAACATTCTAATTCTTATGTGGTTATGTATTTCCATGCTTCTCTCTTGCATTATTTGGTGTTTGGGCTAATTACTCCCCAACTCAAAAACATTCTAATTCTTACGTAATTATTCACAACTCTTATTGCAGGGGTACCTATTTATGTCACAGACAAACTACAAGGGTTTCGAGTGATTGTAATGACTTTTTAAAAGGCTTCCATAGAATAAAATTCACTCAAGTAATGTACTTAAATTCACAATATTCTTTCTCATTCTTTGCCCAAATCCTCACACTAAAGCTTATGCCTATTTTTTATTGTTTGGAACTCAGGGGAGAAAGAGAACAGCTGGTCCACATCTTTCATATAATGGCCCTTAATATTCAGGTGGAGTGTACATTCAAGACAGAAGCCTGGTATTAGACCGGCTGAATAGGCCCTATTCTTAAAAAATGAAAACTGCTATTATCCAAGTCCACTGCTTTTATTTTTAAATGAGTTTATAAATTAAGATTTCTTCCCCCATACTAATTTCAGTGGTTTTCCTGGTTAGCAAGTCCATGTGACTGGCATCTGACAATCTCAGCATTATGATGCTCTCTTGCAGGCTTCATTCACTATCATTTGGCTTCATAATGCTGTAGCTCTAGAGAAGTCCAGCATAACTAGGCTTTCCCCAGAATTTCATATTATTTCTTACCTTATTATTCACATGCTCCATTTTTTCTCTACTTAAAAAAAATATATATATGTGTGTGTGTGTGTGTGTGTGTGTGTGTTTTAGGGAGCAAGGGGGAGTGAGAGAGAATCCTAAGCAGATTCCACGATGAACATGGGAGTCTGATGTGGGCTTGATCCCATAACCCTGAGATCATGACTTGAGCTGAAACCAAGCATTGGCTGTTTAATTAACCAACTGCACCACCCAGGCACCCCTTTACTTTCTAATTAACAGCTTACATGAAATTACCATTGGTATTTATTAATATTTCTTCATATCATTTTGAACTTTTTTTTTTAAAGATTTATTTATTTATTTATTCATGATAGAGAGAGAGAGAGAGAGAGAGAGAGAGAGAGAGAGAGGCAGAGACACAGGAGGAGGGAGAAGCAGGCTCCACGCCGGGAACCCGATGCGGGACTCGATCCCGGGACCCGAGGATCGCGCCCTGGGTCAAAGGCAGGTGCTAAACCGCTGAGCCACCCAGGGATCCCCTCATTTTGAACTTTTAAAAAAGTTTTTATTTAAATCCTAGTTAATTGGGGTGCCTGGGTGGTTCAGTTAGTTAAGTGTCTGCTTTGGCTTGGGTCATGATCTCAGGGTCCTGGGATTGAGCCCCAAGTCGGAGGCTGCTTCTCCTTCTCTGTCTGCCCCTCTTCCCATTTGTGCTTTCACTCTCTCTCTAATAATTAAAATCTTCAAAAAAATTCCAGTTAATTCACATATAGAGTAATATTAGTTTCAGGTGTACAACAAAGTGATTCAACACTCTGCACAACTTTTTCTTCAAAGACACAGAGAGAGAGGCAGAGACATAGGTAGAGGGAGAAGCAGGCTCCCTGCAAGGAGCCTGACATGGGACTCGATCCGGGGTCTCCAGGATCACACCCTGGGCTGAAGGCGGCGCTAAACCGCTGAGCCACCCAGGCTGCCCTCTCATATTATTTCAACAAAGCATTATAGTTTTATACAACCTGGTAAAGAAAAATGGTTATTTTAAATTTTTTCTCTATTTCCACAAACTGTCTCTTTCTTAGCATTTATCTTTATCAGAAAGAGTACAACAAACCATAAAAAAGTCTCCAGTATTAACTTGGGATCTGTAGGTTTGGGGTGCTTTTCAAAAATAGAGAAAAGACTATATAAAACAGTATCCTTCCCTCCCAAAAGCCAATAAAATATTTAACACTCTTAGGCATGCCAAAGATGTACTAAAAGGAAAAATACTTTCCATTTAGATAAATTATACTCTTCCTTCTAAAGTGTAAAATAATTCTAAATAGAGTAAAAGAAGCCCAGCAGACTCTTAGAGACAAGATATACTGGATATGGTTGCCTTTATGCTGGAACATGCCTGAAATCAGTTTAAGGTAAAAACTAAAAAATCAGAACCTCAGAGAAATTCCTCTTGAGTACAGCTCATTGACATACTTCCCTGAAGGTTGTGACAGAGAAAAGAAACTCTAATTTTTGGAACTATGCTCACACTCTTGTGTTAGTAAGGTCAGACTGTCTAGTCACAGTTTAGTTCTTTTTTACATCTATATTTTACCACAGAAAGAATGGAGTTTTACATTAAAGCCCATCTAATTCACTTCTCAATTTAACTGGAATTTACAGTATTTCTTGAAATTGTGACTGTGACAAAGAAAACAAGACCAGTAAATGTTTACAGGCCTCCCCAGAAGACTTGTTTTAATAATTTCCACAACACAGTTTATAGAATATAAAATTAGGGTCATATTCAGCCTTTGTTATGAGAAGAGGATGTGCTCATGTTTAAGCAAATTCGGTGCATCCCACTGGGTTATGTGTCATTCAGTGAGATGTGCTCCCTGAGTCAGGGGCCAGATGGCGGATGCAGAAGTCTTTTGCTAGAATACATCTCTATAGAGGATGATGTCGCATTGGACTTGGTGACCAGGCTGACACTGAATGCAACTCAGTCACGGTATTTAAATCACATTAAGACTCTCTTTTATTTATGGCTCTCCTTGTGATTTTGTCTGGGTTTATGTCTAATTGTTAGCCTTTATGTGGCAATATGATGTGCTATGCATTCTGCCTTTTCTTTGCAACCCTTTCTGAGGTACAGAGGTTCTGGAAAAAATGTGTTACATAAACCAATTCTAATTAAGCATAAATTTAATTATAAAACGACACCTTATTCTATATACTGTTTTTCATATGCTTGATACTGTTCTGGCTATTTTATTAGTGTTAGCATAGATATTTGCTATTTTAATGACAGATTTGGAGGCATTAGGACAAGAGATCATATAGTTTACTTCTTTCCTTCTGATAAAGAAATTAAAATCAGTATGAATTCAGAGTCATATGTTTGGCTAAAGAAGTAGGGAACAACCCAGACCTAAAAATCACGTTACAATACTTGGCTTAGTAGTCTTTCCACTACTCCCACCAACTTCCTTCCCCTACCTGCCATTAAACTTCAAAATGTCTTTATCATCATCATTCTCGTCCTTGCCCACCTCCTCTTCCTCATTTCACCATCATCAACTGACCACAATAAGAAATATTGCCCATTTTCTTTTAAAACCATGGTAAAAGGTCTTCTATCTGCATAATTTTCTTCTTTCTTACACTCAGGGGAAAAAAGTTACACTTATTCAGTAAAAAAATAAAGTCAACTGAAGTTGTACTTGTCATTTGGGAATTTTTGACAGTGTAGTAACAGAGAAAGTAGTTGTCCAAAAATTGGTGGCAGAAACAGAGAAACAGAAGTACTCTTGAATCAGAAGTCCTCCTCAATCCTGTATGACTTTTAACAATTTTTTTTTTTCCTGGAACACCTCCCTAAGTCCATATAAAGAAGCAAAGATTTTTGTTTTGTTTTTCTCCTGATTGGCTCTTTAAGCATACCACACTGAGTTGAGTCTGAAACTGCTCTAAACTGAAATCTCCTTCCTAATACTCTCTAGTGCTAGTTAGTTCTACTTTCTGACCTCCACTTTCAGAAATTAGACTCTGGTCTTTTCAGCCTTGTCAAATCTCTCATTTTCTCTATAACTCCTGCTCAATACATAATCCCTCTGGAGTATTACATGGTATAAATATAATTTTGTCCTCGTGTACACTTGGCATTATTAACCTGAAGGATTTGCTATAAGGATTAGTGTTTACACTGAACAAACATAAAAGGCCCTTTCCAGCAGTAAGAAGTGGTAACATCCAACACAGGTACAATTGGATACATCACAGTAAAACCTTGGGTTTTTAGATTAAGTTATATATATATATATATATATATTTTAAAAGATTTTATTTATTTATTCATGAGAGACAGAGAGAGAGAGAGGAAGAGACATAGGCAAAAGGAGAAGCAGGCTCCCTGCGAGAAGCCTGATGCGGCACTTGATCCCATGACCCTAGGATCACAACCTGAGCCAAGGGCAGAAGCTCAACCCCTGAGCCACTCAGGCATCTCTGAAGTTATATTCTTTTTTTTTTTTTTTTTTTACGATAGTCACACACACACAGAGAGAGAGAGGCAGAGATAGGCAGAGGGAGGAGCAGGCTCCATGCACCGAGAGCCCGACGTGGGATTCGATCCCGGGTCTCCAGGATCGCGCCCTGGGCCAAAGGCAGGCGCTAAACTGCTGCGCCACCCAGGGATCCTTAAGTTATATTCTTGATCTTCACAATCCTTGATAATACTTTTCTTTAAACCATTTATATGGGATCCGTGGGTGGCGCAGAATAAAATGTGATTTTAGTGATTTCATATTAACATCAGTTCCTTTGAATAGATTAGACCATTCATTGTGAATAAAATTTTAACATTTTTGCAAACTGAATATAATTAAAGCATGGGCTACAGGAAAGTAGAACTACATACTATATACATTACAGTGGGGTATGGGGCGGCAGGGGGAGTGAGGGGCAACAACATAGCTGTGAAAAGCTTGCCTGTTCTTTACACGGAGAGATTAAACTATTTCTGACATAAGGATAACTTCCAAAAAAAAAAAAAAAACCCCAAATAATCAATCAAAAAATTAAATAAGAAACATCACTCCTTTTCGGAATGGTGGTTGACTCCACAACCTCTTTCAACCAGAAAACGCAAAAGCCAATCATAGAACTCCCTTTTCCTTGCCAGCAATTATTTAGGAAAGGGCATGTGAGCCCTGCCAATGAGAATAATGTTTGTCAGCTAGATTGACATTAGTCATTCATATGATGTTTCCTTGTTCTTAAAACTTAAAACTGATTTTGAGGATTTACTATTTTAAATTTTCTAAATCAGTAGTTATTTCAAAAATATAGTGTTTAATTGAATTCCTCTCATCCTAAAGATGATATAAGTGACAAATTAATAATGGATTAATTCTTTGAGTAAATTTTCTAGGAATGTTAAATTAGGATCTAAAGAAAACTCCAATTGATGAGTTTAAAATCATGTCATTGGGGTTTTTTTCTCTTCTTTGATAAATAGTGCAAGGTCCTTCATTTTTTTTAAATTTTAATTTACCTTCTATTGCCACCACAGATTTGAAAGTAGCAACTGCAGAGGGGACAACACAAAGAAATTGTGTTTATTAGTAATCTGATTCAGCTCAGGGATTCTTTTTTCTTCTCCTGAACTAGAGATCAGGATCAGAAAAGTCTCCTGTAACTCCTTTTCTCTGGACCCCAATCTGGTTCTTGTTTGGCACAGTATAAGCTTCTTGAAGAGAGAGGCAGCCTTGAGCCCCTTATCAATGAACTTAACAAGGAGAGGTAGGAGAGAAAAAGCGAAGCACAAAGAAATCAAAAAGGCTAAAATCTAAAGTTCACATGAGAGAGAGTCCTCTGCCTAGAAGAAAGCACTTTTAACTTTCTGGTTACATGGAAAGCTCCACCTTACAATAAAATGGTTTTGCAAACAGAACCTATTACATTACTGCTCATGAGGAATGAGGGGCTTGGGATAGGGTTATACTCACTCTTGGAAAATGGGAGTGTGCTGCCAACGTGTCTGAGAACTGAAATTTAGAACATACTTTGCTTTGGTCTAATTAAGAGCACAGGCTCTGATGACAGACTGCCTGGATTTTAACTCCAGCTTCACTATTTGCCAGTGAGTAGTGGGGAGAATAAATTCTTTAAGTCTTTTTTTAATTGTAAAAATTGGTATTTTTTAACTTCATTAAATTGCTACGAGAACAAAATAAGATTAATATACGTAAAATATCTGGCACAGTGCCTGGCACATAGCAAGTGCTTAATAAATGGTAATTAGTTTAACTATGATTATTACATATAGCTTTGACAGGAGTTTTGCTTTAAAAAGGAAAAATAGAAATGGGTGGTAGCTGGAGAGGATAGTGAGAACTAAAAGTTTATATTAAAAACAATTTTTATAATATGGGAGAAAAAAACAAACATGGAGAGCTAATTTAGCTGGGATTGAGCTTTTGTCAAGAGAGTATGCAAAGTGGGAGAAGGACAAGGGATGAGTGATTACAACAGTGTGATCTTGATGAAAGACTGATGGATATAATTTCAATAGGGAAGTAAGGGAGACCAAGGAGGGTTGGGGAGGTTGAGTCAATAAAAAAATGATATAAGGTCACTGGATTGTGGATGTAAGCTCTTGTGGAGTTGAAGAATTACTAAACTCAGGGTACAAAAGAGTAAAACTGGAAGAGTCAGAAATGGTGATTTTTTTTTTTAAGATTTTATTTATTTATTCATGAGAGAGAGAGAGAGGCAAAGACACAGGCAGAGGGAAAAGCAGGTTCCATGCAAGGAGCCCGATGCAGGACTCGATCCTGGGTCTCCAGGATCACACCCCGGGCCGCAGGCGGCGCTAAACTGCTGTGCCACCAGGGCTGCCCCGAAATGGTGATTTTTTTTAAAGATTTTATTTATTTATTCATGAAAGACACATACAGAGAGAGGCAGAGACACAAGCAGAGAGAAGCAGGCTCCATGCAGGCAGCCTGACGTGGGACTCGATCCTGGGACTCTAGGATCATGCCCTGGGCCAAAGGCGGGCACCTAACTGCTAAGCCCCCCAGGTGTCCCAGAAATGGTGATTCAGAGTAGGAATACTAGAACTGAGAAAACAAGATGGGGCTGTAATTATGGATACAGACAGCTTCAGTATATAGAGAACTGAAACAGAGTGAAGGATAAATTTGCTAGAAAAATCTTATGATCATGTATCCCTCACAGTGACATAGAGGCATGACCCAGCTCTGTTATTTCTCTCTCTCTCCTCCTTTGTCCCTGGCTTTTCTCCAGCTATAATGGTCCCCTAGCTGTTCCTTCAGCACACCAAGCATGCTCTGCTTCAGGCTCTGTACTTGCTCCCTCAACCCCGTTACACTTTCCCCCAAGATAATTACAGAACTAGCTCCCTAATCTTCTTTGGCAATTTTCTCTATTGTCACTTTCTCATGAACACTGAAATCTGCAAGATTTAGAACATGGGTAGTGTTGCAGAGACAGATCAGGAGCTAAAAATCCTCAAGGCTGTGGCATCTAAGGGAACAGTTAGCTGCAATAAGGATGAGAAGTGAGCAGTCTTGACAGTACAGGCTTCAAAGCTGAGGATTTTAGAAAGGAGAGAGGGAAGAGTCTAGAAGTACCAATGAAGAACAAATGGGATCAGACCTTTCTTTGCTTTGAAAAGTTAAATATGAAATTTATTAAGGATGCTGGTAGATCCTACACAAAGTGAGCCCTAACTGAATCTATTTAACACTAACTCCACACACTTCATTTTGCATGTGTTTTTAGGCAATTCAGAGGATCATCCAAAACACGGGTCATGAGAATAAAATAAAATTTACTGTTGTGCCAGCATTACTATTTAGAGCCCTTTGATTTTAGAATAATTATGTGAGGAATTAACCTCCTTTTACTGCATGGGCCCAAAACCACACAGCAGACTATGTACTTTACTAGAGTTCTCAATCATCAATTAAAAACAGCCACATTAGGGATCCCTGGGTGGCGCAGTGGTTTGGCGCCTGCCTTTGGCCCAGGGCGCGATCCTGGAGACCCGGGATCGAATCCCACATCAGGCTCCTGGTGCATGGAGCCTGCTTCTCCCTCTGCCTGTGTCTCTGCCTCTCTCTCTCTCTCTCTGTGTGGCTATCATAAATAAATAAAAATTAAAAAATAAATAAATAAAAGTGGGCAAGATTGTTTAAAAAAAAACAAAACACACAGCCACATTAGCTTTAGTTTTAAGGATATTTGCCTCCTGGATCAAAAGAGGAAATACAGCAGTAGCAGATAGAGAAAAATGGATCTTTAAGGCTAAACGTAAGAGAACATGAGTTTCTTCCATCTTCTCAGCGAATGGCTTTAAGTCTTTACTATATTGGCCTCTGGGTGAGAAGTTCTCATAAGCTATGATCTAGAATATTTGGACCTCTCAAAGGGCTTGAACATATTATATAAAATAATAGCAGGGGTCTTGAGAAATCACAATCACATAATATTTTTCACCTTTGGTAAATGTTTTGGTTCTGAAATGGCACCAAAACATACATTTCAAATTAGTAGCATGTTCACTTTGAGGAAAGAGAAATGAGTGACCAATAAATGTCACCTTCTAAGAACAAGTAAAAATTTAAAATGCAGAATATAGCATTTAAATCACAGGGTAAAAAATTTACTCATTTTAATCATCTACTGGGGTGCTTGGCTGGTTCAGTTGGTAGAGCATATGACTCTTGGTCTTGGGGTTGTGGTTCTTGCCCAATGCTGGGTGTAGAGATTATTTTAAAAAGTAAGGTTTTTTTTAAAAAAATCTATGTTTCAGACTAATTTCTTAAAAAAATAAAACCTTCATTTATTTATTTCTATGCATCTTTAATAAAATATGTAATATCTAGTAACTCCAGTGAGTAGGAAACTCTGATATTCTAAAAGGACTGACATAATTATAAGTTATATGCAGAAATAAAAAAGATCTGAGGCAGCTAAAAAGAACACTGTTTTGAATATAACTACCAAGTACTATAACGTGATTTCATAATGGCTTAAGAAAATAATATACCACTCCAATTATATGAACTTTTCTCCTATTACTCAAAAAGGGGCTTTCATTATGTCTTATTGACTGTGCAACTTACCGAAGTTTGGGGGACTAAGGGACTAAGAAATCACTGGAGAAGTGATCTGGGTGAATTAGGAACGTTATATGTTCACAAAAATTTCTGGATTAGTTTCTGAAGTTTGGATCAAGATCTGAATTGAACATATTCAGGATCCTCTAATCCCTAAAAACTGATATAAAAAAATGTAAAAGTCTTTAACAGTGCTGGGAAAAAAGAGAGTGTATTCTGATTTATCGGAAATTATGAGTAATCCCTGAAAAAAAATAGATGATACATGGAATCTGACTGAAAGAGGAATTCTTAACCCAACCACTGTTCTTCAGTACACAGTGCTTTATGTATCCTTCACACATAGATTATAAAAAGATGTGTACTGAAAGATGGAGGCACCGGGGTGGCTCAGTTAATGGAGTGTCTGACTCTTGGTTTTGGCTCAGGTCATGATCTCAAGGCCATGAGATTGAGCTCTATGATGGGCTCTGCACTCAGCATGAAATCAGCCTGATATTCTCTCTCCCTCTACCCATCCACAACTGCTTGCAGGTGCTATCAATAAATAGATAGATAAATAAATAAAATTTAAAAATCTAAAAAAAATAAAGGAGATTTAATATAATAAAATTTAATAAACATGGAAGTCAAATTTCAGAGGATCAAAACAATAGATTGCTGAATAGGAGGAAGAAAAGCATGCTAAGTTTCTTGTGGTGGTGGAGGGAAAAGACATATATTGATTATAGCAGATGCTAATTAAGGATTAAGTTAATAACGGTTAAAGTTTTAATTTTAAGGGTGAAGAAATTTACAAATAGGTGTGATTTTTCCTTTTCCTCCATTCTCAACACTACTAAACTTTTAGCTTTTTCCAAGCCAGATGACTGCTGAAACTTAGAGGTGACTGGTGTAAATGTGAGACATGGGGCTCTCTTGGGGTCCTGAGAGAAAAGGGAACTGATATGGGACTTTCTTCTCCATGGGTTGAAGCTCAGGAGTTAAGGACTAGAAGGTGGTAGATCCTAGGAAGAACTTGACAATCAGAGATATCTACCCCCCTAGGTAAGCATATTACATCTTTTTCAAGCCCCAAAGGAACTGAATGGGTAGACTGAATCCTCTCTGCCCTGGAGATTACAGAGAGCTGAGAGACATCAGGGATATCCTTCATGTATCTCAGCAAGGAACTGCCACTTCACTTTTCACTAAGTGGAGGACTATTAACATAATAGGATATCCCCATATCCCCAAACAAACAGATCTGAACCCAGTGAACTGAAAAAGAAAAATAACCCATTAAAGGCAGCCCAACAACCAGAGGGGAAATCAGCAAAATAATCAAAACATGTACTCAGTAAAACAGAAATACTAGAGAAGACGAAAATATAAATGAAAATAAATCACAGCATTTAAGGAGATTTAAGGGTGCACACACATAAATTTCCGAAAGCTTAGTAACATTATTTTTGAAACAAAATTTTATTTATTTTTTAAATTTATTTATTCATGAGAGACACAGAGACAGAGAAAGGCAGAGACACAGGCAGAGGGAGAAGCGGCTCCATGCAGGGAGCCTGATGTGGGACTCAATCTCAGGACTCCAGTATCACGCCCTGAGTCGAAGGCAGACACTTAACCGCTGAGCCACCCAGGCATCCCAAAATGTTATTTTGAAACAAAATTATAAATGATGAATTTAAGAGGTCATTCACTGTAAGTGCAAGAAACAGTTCAAAGTATTAAACATACATAAATGGAAATCATGAGGATGAAGATTTGAAAAATAGGTCAAGAAACAGGGCAGCCCCAGTGGCTCAGTGGCTTATCGCCACCTTCAGTCCCGGGTGTGGTCTTGGAGACCCGGGATAGAGTCCCACATCAGGCTCCCTGCATGGAGCCTGCTTCTCCCTCTGCCTGTGTCTGTGCCTCTCTCTCTCTCTCTCTCTCTCTCTGTGTGTCTCTCATGAATAAGTAAATAAAATTAAAAAAAAATAGGTCAAGAAACACAAAATGCAGGGAATAGGAATTCTGGAAGGAGAAAAAAATGGGAAAGATCAAACTATCCAACAGATAATAGTAGAAAATTTTACCTGATTTAGAGAAAGCCTGGATTCTGCTAAGTTCTAGGTTGCACTGATGAGAAAACCACACATTTAGGCATGCCTGGCAAAGTTCTAGAACTCTAAAGATAAACAGACAATGGTATAAACATCCAGGCAGAAAGAATTACTTAAAGGAAAAAACAGACTGACAATGAACTAGCCCATCTCTGCTTCCTGAGACAAACAGCATCTGCATTTATTCATCCTGAGAGAAGAGGACTGCCTCTGAGGAGCCTTTACTCAGTAATTTACTATTCACCTTTCAGAGCAAAAGTAAAAAAAACTAAGAAGAGGCCTCAAGATAGAACAAAAGAAATAGAAACACTGGTTAGCCATGTGAAATTAAATATAAATGGATAAGGACAGACTTCTCAGTGTTGTTAAAACTTCTGAAACGGAAGGGAAAGGCAGTAAATTCACTTGAAAGATCTCACTATGAGAGCAGTAAAGAAGGCAAGTATATTCATTCTAAAGAGGGACAGGGAATTTTGCTCTGTCAGTTATCAGAACATAGCCTAAAAAGCCCCTGTAATCAAGTAAGTATGGTATTTATTTAGTACAGACTTAGAAAAAAGACTAAAAACAAAACAGGTGAACAGAATAGAGATTCCAGATGCAGATTCCAAGTTGAGATTTGATATGTGACAAAAGTAATAGGTTCAATTCTTTGGACAAAGAACAGTATAATAAATTGGTGTTGGGATAGCTATCTATCCATTTTGGAAGAAGAGAGAAACAGACTCTTACACTGTACCATAAGCAAAAACAAACTTTAAGAGGATTAAAGACAGTTTAAATTAGATTAAAGTCTTACTCCATTTCAGTTGCTGTGAAAAAACACACACCATATACTGGGTAGTTTATAAACAAACAAGAAACAATTATTGCTCACAAGTCTGGAGGCTAGAAGTCCAAGATCAGGATGTTAGCATGGCCAGATTTTAGTGAAGACCCTCTTACAGGTCACAGATTATCTTTCAAGTGGTGAAAGCAGTTAGAAATCTTTTTGTAAAAGTGCTAATCTTATTCATGAGGGCCCTACCCTCATGACCTAACCAGCCTCAAAGTCCGCCTATTCATACCATCACCTTTGGTGGTTAGGATTTCAATATAAGAATTTGGCAGTACGGGTGGGTGGGTGGGATGAGGGAAACAACACAAAATAGAGACCACAACAATGACTTAATTTGAAAAAATATATATATATGCAGGGCAGCCTGGGTGACTCAGTGGTTTAGCGCCTCCTTTGGTCCAGGGCGTGATCCAGGAGACCTGGGATTGAGTCCCACATCCGGCTCCCTGCATGGAGGGAGCCTGATTCTCTCTCTGCCTGTGTCGCTGCCCCCACCCCTCTCTCTAAGAACAAATAAATATTTTTAAAAAAAGAAAAAAATATATATTCCAAGAAAATCTAGAAACTGTAATACTTAAAGATTTTTCTTAGTCCTATAAATATATATATTCTGAAAAAATATATATATATTCTGTTAACTTTATATATATAAAAACTATATAAATGCTTTATTAAAAAATGCTTTATTAATATTAGTGTATATATAAAAACTTTATATAAAATTAACAAAGAATACTCAATTCAATTAAGATAGGAAAGGAAAAGAAATATTAAGAAAATATAATACATATAAAGCACAAGATAATATGGACAGAGTAAGTATAAACATATACAGAAGCACAGAAATATGAATGGTTATATTGACTTATTCATCTCAAACTAGGTGAAATAAGAAAATCAAACTAGAGGTCATTGACAAAAGGAAAACCTAAGATGACACTAGAAAGGAGAGGGAAAAAGCATATCAGGTAAATAATAAAAATAAAAAATAGGGCTTTTTTGGGGTTGCTTTTATTGAATCCAAGTAGATTTAATAGTCATCATGAACCTTTATATACTCAAGAACACTGACTGGAAGTATAGAAACAAAAACTGAGGATGAAGAGAAACAGACACAGTAGCAGTCATACTGGGATCCTAACATACCTTTCACAGAATCACAGAATCTGGCAGGTGGAGTAAACGACATATGAGTAAGATACAATTTAAATGGCATCACTTAAATAATCCTTTAATTGTGGAATGCAGAAAAATAGAACTGATGAAAATAATACCAAGTGCAAGTTCTTGAAAAGACTAACAAAAACAAATAAAACCTTTAGTAAGTTTAATTAAGGAAAAAAGCTAAGCTTGAAATAAACATTAGTAATATGATGAAACAATGACAGATACAGAGATTAAACAACGTATGAGAGAATACTACATGTAAATTATTCCAAAATTTTAGGAAATCTAGAATAAATAGGTACTCTTCTAGGAAAATGTAACCAAACCTGGCTCAGAGAGGAAAAAAAAAAATCCAACAATCTATGTATAAAAGAAATAGTAAAAGTAATCAAAAGATATCTCTCTTAAAGGTAACAGACTCAAGGGTTTATGGACGAGTACTATCAAATCTTTAAGAAACCAAAATTATCCATGTTAAGAAAATTCTTTCAGAGACTAGGCAAATTTAAACTTCCCAACTCATTTTATAAGGTTAGCATAACTTGGGTACCAAATTCAGACAAATACAGCTGAAAAAAAGTAAAGTCCAGTATCACTAACAGACATTAAAAATTTCTTTAATGAAATAGAAGCAAATTAAGTTCACCATATGAATCAAAGAATCAAGACCAAGGAGACATTTAAGGATGGTTCGATATTTAAAAGCCTATTAATGTTTTTTACTAACATCAACAGATTAAACAAGAAAAATCACATGCAAATCTCAACAGAAGCTAAAGAAATGTTAGCATTGAGAGTCCATTTTTTATTTAAAAGAAAATAAAAAACTCTTATCCAATAACACATAAAATCTCTTTAACTAAATAAACTGTCTACAAGCAACTCCCAACAAACTATATTTAATGATGAAACAAAAGTATCTCCATGACAATCAGGAATAAGACAGGAATACAAGCTATCACCACTAATAATCAATATTGTACTGGAGAACCTTGATAATATAAGAACACAAGAAAAAGACTAAGTATAAACATTGGAAATCAAGAGATAAATATCACAATTTGCAGATGGTACGAAATGGCTACAGAAATTTTAAAAAAAATTAACTGAAAAAATACTAGAATAAGGGTTCAGCTATGGGAGGATATATATGACTGCCACACAGAAAATCAGTAGTTTCCCTTTATATCAGCAACATTCAACTAAAAATTTTGGGGGAAAATCACAATAGCAACAAAAACATACAGAAACAAATTTTCTTTTTTAAAGATTTTATTCATTTATTTGGGAGAGAAAGAGAGAGAGAGAGAGAGAGAGCACAGAAGGAGTGGCAAGCAGAGGGAGAGGGAGAAGCAAGCTCCCCATAAAGCATGGGGACTGATGTGGGGCTCCATCCCAGGGCCCTGGGATCATGATCTGAGCAGGCAGATGCTTAACTGCCTGAGCCACCCAGGTGCTCCTAGAAACAAATTTTAAGTATGCAATTCTTTATAAAGAAAACAATAGGACTTTCCTGTAAGACATGAAGATAAATGGAAAAATATGCCATATTTCTAAAAATACCAATTTTCTAAAAAAGACTCATATTTTCCCATTTTCCACAAATTACTTTATAAATTCGATATCGTTCTGAGTTCAAATAGAATTTGACAAACTAATTTTTTTTTACAAACTAATTCTAAAATACATTTGGAAGAGCAAAACATTTAATATATTATTTCACTCATATGTGGAATTAAGAAACAAAACAACTGAGGGAAAGGGAAAAAAAAAAAGGAGAGAGAAGCAAACCAAGAAACCTACTCAAAACTATAGAGAACAAAATGATAGTTACCAGAGGGGAGGGGAGTGAGAGGATGGATTAAATAGGTGGTAGGGATTAAGAAACACACTTGTGAAAAGCACCAAATGCTGGATGTAAGTGTTTAACCACAATACTGTACACCTGAAACTAATATAACACTGTATGTTAACTAACTGGAATTTAAATAAAAACTAAAAAAAAAAAAAAAATAAAAATTTATTTTTAAGAAAATACCTATAAAGTATTTACATTTGCTTTAAAATAATGGCTTATTCATTTAATCATTCAGTGAATATTGACTGGATGCACACTGTGTATCAGAATTATTTTTTTAAAAGATTTTGAGAGAGAGAGAATGTGCATGAGAGGGAGGAGCAGCAGAGGGAGAGGGACAAGCTGACTCCATGCTGAGCTCACAGGGCTTGATTCCACAATCCTGATCATGACCTGAGCCAAAACCCAGAGTTGGACACGTTAACCCACTTGAGCCACTTAGGTGCCCCTAGAACTCTTAGGAAAATAGAATAGAAAAAAAACCACACAAAAATCCTCTTTCCCAGAAATTTATATAAGGGCTTTTTTTTTTTTTTTTTAAGATTTTATTTATTTATTAATGAGACACACGGGGGAGCGGGGGAGGGCAGACAGGTAGAGGGAGAAGCAGGCTCCATGCAGGGAGCCCAATGTGGGACTCCATCCTGAGTCTCCAGGACCAGGACCTGGGCTGAAGGCGGTGCTAAACTGCTGAGCCACCTGGGCTGCCCTATATAAGGACTTCTGATTCTGATAATGGTAGGCTACAAAATCTCAATTTCCCTCCCTGAGGTCAACTAAAAACGTTGGATTAAAAAAAACAAAAGCATCATATAAGCAACAAAGAAATAGCAAGATAGTAAAGAATTATCTAGTCAAATTAAGTGAAGATAAGAAACCCTGTGGGGCCACCCAGTAACAAAGCCTTTTATTTTTGCCCAGAGGACATGTCCTATCTGGAAGAAATAGCTATGAAAGTAAGTTGCAATTTTGATGGCTGCATGGCTGCACGGAGCTCATAGAACAAAATTATATTCACAACATAAAAGGTGAACCAGAGGTATATGAACTTTCCCATGATCTAGCTCTTATAGAGAACCTGACTTTGGGTCATCTGGTAGACCAGGAAAATACAAATCTTGAATTTGGGTTTAAGGTGTTCTAAACTGGTAGAACTCCTACTCAGCTGGCAGAAGTAAATGAAAATTCTATGGGAAAGATACTATCCTAGGCTTCAGAACAGTTCTAGAATTGTTTCCAAATATAATGTCTAGCATACTGTTAAACACCTAGGCACATAAGAAAAGCAGATACTATGAACAAGAAACAGGAAAAGCAACTATCAATAAGCTCAAACCCAGAGTTATTTGGAATTATCAGAAGGAGAATATGTAAATAACTATGTAGGCCACATTCAAGGAAATAACAGCCACATAGGCTACTAGAAACAATAAAAAGCATATCTGAAAAAGAACCAACAGAAATTTTAGATCTGAAAAATATTACAATCAAAATTAAGACTTCAGTAAATAGGGTTTAGTAGTAGCTGAGAAAATGACTAAATTGGAAGATGGGTCAGAAGAAATTACCTGAAATGTAGCACCAAGATAGAAAACTGAGAATAAATAGTAAAAAACCTAGAGAACACAATGAGAAGGATTTAATATACATTTAGTTCCAAAAGAGAGAATGAGGCAGAAGAAATAAATAGCTGCGAGACAATAGCTAGGAAACTTCTAATACCCAGCAGAGACCCCAATTGACAATAATAAAAAAGGAATTCCCATCCATATAGTAAAACTTTAGAAAACTACATAAAATCAAATAAATATATTAAAAGTATCAGAAAATACAGAACAGCTTGTTTTAAAATGGGCATCAGCTGTACTTGCAGGAATAATGAGATGACTTATGGCTGGGGGCCCCAAAATAGCTTCAGGATGGGAGCTGGTCACTGAAACAACCAAGGCATGATTAGAAGACTGCAACTTTTAGCACCTCTCTCCACCATCCCCTACCTTGGCCCTGCTAAGACCTTCAGGGACTTGAGATTGAATTTAATCACCAATGTCCAATGATTTAATCAATCATGCTATGTAACAAAATTTCCATAATGACTTATAAGCAATGGGGTTCAAAGAACTTCCAGGTTGGTAAACATATGAAGATGCTGGGAAGATGATACACTCGAGAGGACAGGGAAGCTCCATGCCACCGTCTCTCCTGCATACCTTGCAATCTCTTTCCATTGGTTTGTTCCTGAATTATGTCATTCATTCATTCATTTTTAAAGATTTTATTTATTCATTTGAGAGAGAATGCAAGGGGTGGGAGAGAGAAGCAGAGGCAGACAGGGACAAGCATGCTAAGTGCAGAGCCTGATGTGGGGCTCGATCACATGACCCTGAGATTATGATCTGAGCCAAACTCAAGAGTTGGATGCTCAACCAACTGATCCACCCCAGCACCCCCTTAGTTATGTCCTTTATAACAAACTTGCAAAGTCAAGGATCTTCCTGAGTTCTGTAGGCTCTTCTATCAAATTATTGAGTTTGAAGAGGGTGTTGTGGGAACCCCCAATTTACAGCCAGCTGGTCAGAAGTACAAATGACCTGATACTTGAGACTGGCATCCTGAGGTGTAGGCAGTCTTATGAGACTGAGTTCTTTAGCCCAAGGAGTCTGCTGCTAAGTCTAGGCAGTTAATGTCAAAATTGAATCCAATTCCTAGATACCCAGATGATGTCTGGAGAATCAGAGAATTGGTTGTTGGTATTGGAAAATGCTCCAGATCTAGTATTCAAAGGTTAGGCTACACAATGCACCACTCAAATTTAAAACTGGGAAAGTAGTATATATTGTAATACACACAATCTCAAGTACTTTGAAACAATAAAAGAAATATAACAAGCTGTTAAAAGTAAATATCTTTGAGTGATTATACCAAGATAATGTCCTCTATTTTTTCATCGTAATACTTCCAAAATGAGCATATATTAAACTTTTTTAGTGAGAAAAAATATCAAAGCCATCCTTTAGACTAATGTTCTAACTGTACAGTTCCTGAGAGGTCATATGTATGTCCCTAAAAAAAAGTCTATTATATGACTACTGAAAAACTATCATCTCCTTAACCCATAATTAAATGTGAAATCCGAAATAGAGATATTAGCTACACCAATGTTCTAATACATTCTCTCCTTTTTTTAAAAAAAGATTTTATTAATTTATTTATTTGACAAAGAAAGAGCATGTGTGCACACACAAGTAGACAAAGTGGCAGAGAAGCAGGTTCCCTGCTGAGAAAAGAGTTCAATGTAGAGCTCAATCCTAGAAGCCTGGCATTGTGACCTGAGCCACCCCGGTTCGAATATATTCTAAAGAAGCATAGTAGAAAATATTACTTTTAGAGAAGTTTCACTTTTTTGTCTTCATGCTGTTAAATACATAACACTTTTAATCAGATTTTTAAAAAAAGAAAGAAAACTCTAATACTAAAAAAGCTCAAATATTTTAGTAATTATAAAAAAAAAGGAATTAAAAGAAAACTAGGCCATATTCAATATTGAATTAGACCATACTTTGCTACCACGTAACTTGAGACAATATAATTTCTTTTCTTGTGGAAGCCAAATGAAAATGTTTTAACTTGCTAGTTGTCAAAAGACAAACTCTGCTTCCAAAAGAATTTTTAATTTGGAAACCCAAATATCTTTTCCATGAAAAATGTTTTTTGTTTTAACTTCCCAGGAATCCCTCTAGCTTAATGTTTTTAATTCAAATTACCCTATTTAATTCTTTTCATATGTAGAAAAAGAAATGGTTTTAAATAGCTTAACATAAAAAATTTAATCTAGGTTTGCTTATAAAATCAAACTACCTAGTTTACTTGTATTCTTACAATTTGATAGTTTGCTTAATAAAAATCACAGAATTATAAAAATTAGAGCTGAAAGGGGCTCTAGTGATTGCTAGTCTTTCCCCCAAAACCCTAATTTTTTTAAATTTCTGAATTCTACTTGCTATATATCTTCCAATTTAAAAAATATATTCATTTATAACTATTGATGAAATGTTCAGTAAGAGACAACTAGTATATAGAGACTTGGTATAATTTGAGTCAGAAGTACAGAATTTGAAATTTTAGTGTCATCTTTATAGAGAAATACACAGTTTCTATTAAGCATTTCAAAAAATAAAAATAACTTAGAAGTACTTTCCCCCATTTAGTACCCCAGAGATCAGGAGGCCCTTGGTTGAGAATGATCCATCTAATCCAACATCCTAATTTCACATATAAGGTATGTGAATAAAGGAACTTGCTAAGTACAAACTTTCTGAATAAAATAAAACAACCTCAAGTGGACTATTTCCACCATTGAAAATAAGAAATGCTTCACAATATAGACATGATAATTTTCTTTAAGTTTTTTTTTTATTTAGAGATTTTTTCTGGTAAGGAGATATACCATAGGAAAGCAATTTCACTGGCAGTGAGGTATGTATATACTCTACCAAAATACTCCTTATTTTAACTGTTTTTAACTTTATTTACATACGAAGAAAATTATCAATGCATATCCTTGTTTCAACTATAGTATTAGCCATACTACATGAAATAAAATGAAATGGTGCTTGCATACAAAAACTGTTATTTGTAAAGGAATCTGATTGCAGTTAAAAGAAATAATTTGTTTTTGGAAAGAGTTTAAAAGAATCACAATTTATCATGACCAAGACATCTGCACCATATTTTCCATTCCTCACAGCACATTTATTTCAGTAATTCCGTTATGTCGGTTCTTAGCATGAGCATAGTGTTACACGATTTTCGTACATATAATCACATCCAAAACAAGTTCTAAAATTTAAATTGTAAACATTCTCATCATATGTAGAAATATTTCAATTGGTGTATTAAGTTTTGCTAACTGATCAAATTTGGAATATAAATGAGAAAGCCTATTCTAAGTTGTGTAGTGAGCATTGTTTATTAATTACATTTCTACAATGTTAAATAAAGTAAGAGGCAAACCTGTCCTGTAAGCATGTCAAAATTTAGGTAAAACATTAAAAAGAAACAAATCTGTTAACAAAAGGATGTCTTGCAATAAAGAACATTAGATTTTTTAAATCTATTATGATACAAAAATGTAAAGGGTAAATAGCATCTTTGTTGACAAAGTAGGAGGTAGCATGGATGCACCACTTTATTGTCTGAGAAATGCAACTGGAGTAAAGAATATTTCCTTACCACAAATAATTTCCAGGACTATGTACATATTTCTTTTAGAAATACTTGTTTAAACAAATCTCCCTCCACTTTTTAGTATAAAAAAAACCGTTCCATGTGATTTTAAAAAAACACTTACACATCTAGATAGAATAGTACTCTGCCCTATTTGAGTGAACAGTCTCAAACTATGAAGTACATGATATTTAATGCCCTAAGTTGAGTAAATTTAGTTTAGCGATTCCTGGTATTATACAAAACACTAAATACATACAAACAAAATATAATATCTTATTTTTCAATGCAAGTCTTGTGGGGAATAAACAGAACCTTGATTCCGGTAACACTGCAGAAAATGTAATTTTCCAGTAAGTCTGTCTTTAAGTTATCCATGTGCAACAGTTTATTAATGACTGCTTACATGTACTGATCTTTCATTGAGTGAACACAGTTAACTGACAAAGCTTAGTAAACCTTGAAAACACATATTCCATCCTATATAAAATATATAGACTACTTACTGTTTGAAGTACTCAGTTTGCTCTGATGTCACTGTAATTCATTTTTCCCCATTTTCCTGCTTTAGTATTTATAAACGGATAATTTAACGTGGCTTTAAAAAAAAAAGACAAAGAATTTCAAATTTACATCCAATTTAAATTTGCTATTTAAAAGGTTTCCTTGTTCTATGAAGCTGCTTCTGCCATTAGTAGAGAAAATGAAGTTTCTGTAATGGAGGCAGGCTTTTTAAGTAGTGACGTGACTTCCACCATGCCAGCTCCAGTCCGTGGAAGATTAGCGTTTACAATGTGTCGTTGTAAGTGCTTAATCCAGTCTTCCTGAACAGACAACGGTCCACGAAAGACTAGGCCACAAAACCTACAGAAGAAGTTGATAACAGTTCTCTTAACATGACCAATTCCCTTTATTTAAAACCAATTCAAAAAATAAATAAATAAAACCAATTCAAATAAAATCCATAAACTAAGAAGTAGAACTTTATCGTATCTTGGAGATACTATCATATACAGGAGTACTTGACAACAGTTTTAAAACACATACAGAGTCAAAATGATTTCATGTAATATAAAACTGCCAATTCATATGTTTAACAGCTATATTATCTATAGTAATATTTGTAAAGGTGGGAACATTATTATTAAATTAAAATTAAATTAAAAGATCTTAATACCTATGTATGTCAATACGTTTAAAACAAGTATAATTCCAAATGTAGCATTCTTTTCTACAGACCCTTCCCCAATTCAGAATTCCTTAAACTGCATGAGGATGAGTATAGAAGGGGGTGGGAATGAGTTTGTATAGCTATACTTAGAAGTATGAGTGGAGAGAAGTTCCCAAGCAACAGAAACTCAAGACAAATTAAAAAAGAAAAAAAAACCAATCAAATTAAATCAAACAAAGCAAATAAATAAAACACCAGCACCATAACAAAAAATTACTTTCATAAATCACAGTATCATTGAAATTTTGAGGTAATATAAAAAATTTATTCATCAGTTGTTGAAATACAGTGTATTATGAAGTAAGATTTTAAGATGGTCTCCAAAAGTTCATTTATAACTTGATTGTTGAGAATGCACCTTCTGCCACAAATTAAAAATACCAAATTAAAAATCCCAAATTAGTTAATATATCTCAAAGCAAAATCTGAAGAAACTGGAGATTTGGCAATAAAAGCATATACCTGCATCGGAGAATGTAAACCTCGTCAGCACCATGAGGTAATGTTAGCATTTTCTTCTTGCTTCCAGATCTTGACCTTGATTTCTTTTGCTTACAATCTAAGGCTAAAAAAGGGAAGAGAAAGACTTAACATTTCATATATATTCCAAAATATAAATATATACTTCTAGAGAAGTCAGACCATATAAATTAAATTTTAAATTTTAAAAAGTCTATATTCATTTGAATTCCCTGAAGCATGCACTAACTTGCAGCTGGGTCTTTAACAACAGTAATATCATCTGTATACATTCTTCCTATACTACTTTTCAAATAATGCTTTATCATATATAGCAAACTAGAACTGAGAAAATTAACTAAACTCAAAATTACTATATTGGCCAATTATTACAATGGCAATCTTTCCTTTTATGATCATAAGTACATTGTTTTCATATCTAATCAATCTTATTTCCAGGAAAACTAAAACCTTTTATTTAAGATCATTAAGTTTCCATTTGATTACTATTCCATTAAGTAGGTCTCACATGTTTTGAAAACTTAGTAAAGAGTCATAATAAAAGCTCAATGGGAAATCAATTTTATAGCAAATACTAATAAATAGCTCTTAAAATTATATGTAGGCCCTACATTTGGAAGGGCAAAAAAAGCTCAACTCTCATTTTTTAACTCAACCTGTACTGCATATACAATAATACATTTTATTTTACTAAGAAATTAATAGAAATCCAGATCATCTCACGTAAATTTACAAATGGACCAGAAACATAATTCTAATTATTCTTCACATTTTTAAATTTTACATGATCTCTTAGAACTTATTTTTTAAATCTGATTAAAAAGGGGAAAATTTTTTATACTAAAGTGCATCAAAATTTTAGTGCTGTTCTTGAAATTTTTCAGATACTTGACTTCTCCTTCAGTCACTTATTCTAAAAAATCTAATTAAGGGAAAAAAGGTTTTTTGTTTTTGTTTTTTTTTTTTACAGGTAGGAATGACCGGACATAAAACATTTTGTTGGTCTTTGAATACAACTATACCATTCCTTTGGACAAAGGGATGACAATATTCCAGGGTGCTGCTGGTCAATTAGCAGGAAGAGAAGGATCTAGGGATCCAAGGGAAGGGGAACAAATGTAACTGAAGAATTACACAAATGGGTTTTCTTCTGTTAACCTGTCATGTGAAATCCCCTGGAAAAATTCTAGGTAAGAGAGAATAGGAACTGGCTATTCAAGGATTCTGTGAAATGAGTTGTTCAAAGTCCAGATTCCAAAAGAACAGATGCTACTATTACAAAACCAGTAAACAGTTTCTCACAGTAGTCAAGTGGCAATGCTAACAGAAATGTCATATAGAAAATTAAAAACCATGAAAAGCCTAGATAATAGATAAATCTCATTCAAGCCACTGGTTTCTGCTTCTTGTCACCTGCCTCTTTAAAAGTAAAATCTTGCTTGGGCCCAGAGTCTTCCTTTGCTTATGCTCAGAAGAAGAATCTAATAATAAAGAACTGTAGGAAATCAAGTTAAGTATTAAAGAATGGCTAATTCAAAGCTAAACAACCAAAATCTGGAATAGAAAAATCTTGTAAGTTATTAGTTTCTCAGTCAAGAGCCTGGCACGTGGTAGAAACTCAACAAATACTTCTGGTGTAAAAACAATGGAAATCTCAATAACCTTCGACATTTAGACAGCATATGAGTGGAAATTTGTTCTACCACTATGCAATACAGGTAGCATTTCTATAGAACATATATTCATTCATTCGTTTAAAATGAGTATGTTGCTAACAGTCACACTGAAATTCTTCATTCATCAGTCTATAGCTTAGATGTAGAAACAAAGTTCTTCACAACCAGTAGGAAGAGTAAGGTATCAAGTGCTTTTGTAATTAGCACCTTCTTTTTGCTAGTTGCACTGGTGAGCAATCTGAATTTAAGTGGATTTTAAAACATAAAGCAATTAACACACTAGAAGAGTTTAGGGAACTCAAAGGGCTAAGTGCTACTAGATGTCAGCTATTCTCCTATCTAAAAGGTAAAACACACACTATCCCTGTCTTTGTTATGTGGAACAGAGTAAGCATTTGGTTTATGGAGAGATTACAGGGAGAATCTTACTTTGATGAGCTCGCTGGTTGTCAAAATTGCCACACTGTATTCAAATTCCTTTTAAAATGTAAATAAATTACTGTAGGATACAAACAGAATGCATTATAACAATCCTTTAAAAATTTGTTCACAGAATGCTAATGTTAAGTGTGTAAAGCAAATTGAAGGAGAGGGGCAGGGGGTAATGGGCAAGTATGTAATAGAATGTAGTATCGGTATTATTTAAATGCTATAATTCTTTAAAAATGGAACTGGACATGTTTACTTTGAGATATAGAACTTTTTTATTTTAATACAGGAAAAATAATTTTTATGACTTCTAATGTTGTATGGACTCTAGAAACTGAGGTTTAGGCTGTTTTATGAATGATCAGATCTAAATTTTAAATGAAAGTGCCATAGTATTTGTAGTGATTAATATTTGAAGGTATCCTGACTTTGCAAAGTAGGACAACTCTGCCAGCATATGATTGAGAATTGCCATTACCCAGGAATCCAATTAAGTTTAGAGAACCACTGCATTGGGCAGTTTGTCCATCCTTGGAAGTTTGTCCATAAAGTAAGGATATTAAAAACTTGGGACTTCTGGTAATTATACCTAAATACCTTGGTGTCCTAATATCTCCATGATCACTTTTAAATTTCTTATCCCCTGAAATGTCACTTATTTTAGGTGGTAAAACATGAATACATTTTACAGGAATAGTTTTTTCTAATACCAACATCCAAACTTTACTCCTGAATTATTAACACAAACATTTTAGAAAAATCTGCAAAAAAATGAGTATTTAATATATTGTTAATATGCACAAAGGGGACATCCATATGGTATTGTCTTCATGAAAAAGATGATTTACACAAAATGTTCCACCAAATGAAAAAGATGATATACAAACATCTATTACATAAATGTTCTCATTCAACAGTTTATTATATATAAAGGGAAAAGCAGTTTTATTCTGGATTGTACCAGGAGTCATTAGAACATTAAAAGCAGAACACTAACACATTCAATTTTAGTATAATGGGGCCTTTATCAATATTTGTGATAAACAGCCAAAGTTAAGTTAAAGTTGTTTACATTAATAATCTGTCAAACACATAACTTCATACAAAGCCTTTCTTTGAAATGAGATTTTATTTGCACTTAGTGTTAAAAAATAAAAATGCACACTTTTTATTGCTTCCAAAGTATTTTAAATCTCACACTTTCTATACTTAAAATTTGCACAAAATACTAGATTGGCTTCAGAAATTCTTAATTTTCTTCTCCTTGAGCATGACTGTATGTTTAGAAAGGAACAAACTCAGTCATTCAAACCTTCCTAAGGTGCCTATTCAGGGTGGCAGAAAATGTTTAATCAATATTAACCAAAAGACTGTTAAAAACATCTTTGCAGTTATCTGATTTATAAAGGATCTAATTTGTTACTGGGAGTATTTTACTTGTAAGGTGAATAAATTATGCTCTAAGGTTATATCCAAAGTTTTAGAATATATATTTTCTTCAGTAAAACAGCTATTTGGTCAAATAGGAATGAAAGAAAAATACAGTAGACTTATGAACCCTTGAAAAGAACACCATACTGCTATGCTACAAAATACAAACAACAGTGACAACGACGAAGACAACAACAACAAATGTGTCTAAAGCGCTAAACCAGTGAAAAAGCAAATCAATAAGAAACATAAGAGATACAAATTCGAGTTTGTTTTCTTCTGAGCATTATTTAGTTTTACACCTAGAAGAAAAAGAATTTACTTTGGGCTCCAACATTATTAAGTAAGTCCTTATGCCCTTTCCACCTTTCTGCCCATTACATACAACTGTTTCAATGAATTTCATTTGCTACACTACACAAATGATCTCCAAAAATGAGTATTTATTTCTTAGAAACATATGAACCTTCTCTGTGGTAAAGAAGCACATAACTAATTCACCTCCAAAATATTTTTATGTGCCATCATCCTCCCCTACCCATTTAACTCAAAGTCCCATCTCATCTGTTTTGTTCCTAACTGGCTTTTGGCATCTCTGGAGTAAAGTGAAACTTAATGGCCAGGTTATACACATTCAAGATAAGAGGTATGATATAGCTTTACTAGAAGGGAAGAAAATTTCTTCTCCATCTAGTTGGCCTGTGTAAGATGGGTAGGCAGCAACAGCAGCTATTAACTCATTTAGAAGACGGTAGGGATAAAAAAGATGGAAACAGGCAAGTTCATCATTACACCACCATTAACACACTGGTGGTGGAGGTTAGGTAGTGACAGCGGAGAGGTTGGAGAAGAATGCATATGTCCCAAGGGGCACACAAATATGAGATCATAAACTCAATTCTACTTGCTGTCTTTAATCCTTCAAAGTTTATAAGTTCCAAGCATATAAAAGACTGTGCAAAGACCATTTTCTTTCCCTTACCCCAACTAAAAAAGGAACATGGCTTTTTTGGGGGGTAAGAAAGGGAGGAGAAACATGTTACCTTGTATAAAATAGGGATGGGGGATAGAGGAAGCCAAATTCTTATTTCTTCAGAGTACACTCTTCTCTTTGCATAAAGTGCCTACAAGACAGACTTCATAGGTATATGACTTGTGCAATTACATAGAATCCCATACTTGGTTAAACACTGTTATTGTACACAGTCTTGAAATTCTTAATAGTTTTTTAACACAAGGTGTTACATCTTCATTTTGCACTGGATCCTGCAAATTATGTAGCTGGTTCTGGGTCCTGAGTACCTACCACTCTAAATGGGAAAGGCAGGCCTCGCTCGGCCTCTTAAACTCCTGGCTCGTAAAAAAAAAAAACAAAAAAAAAAACAAAAAAAAAACCTATTAAGAGAAAAATTGTTAAAGCCCACTTTCTATAGCCCATTAAAATGGAAAGGACTTTCCTACTCCCAATACCAATTTTTTTGTTTGTAGGTATACTGCCATAATTAAACCAGTCATTATTCCAAAGATCTACATAAAGCAGTTTAAGTGGTTTATTGTCATGAAAAGCAATGTTCCCCTTCCAAACAGAATTAAGCAGATAGATATACAATTAGCAACCTCAGAAGTATACTTTCACCATTATTTTCTCTTGATATTTTCACTCCAAAATTGGATATTTTTTCAGTAGCCTAAGGTACTTTCATCAATTTTTAGAGTTTCCATTCTCAATGACTAAAAGTAATAACTAACCCAGAATCACAGAACAATCGTGGCAAAGTTAATTAGATTCTGTATGATTGAACATTTTACCTAGAGGAGGATGGAATGCAAAATATTTGAAAAGCAGATTTCCTTTGCAGTAAGTATGAGGCTTATTGCTTAAAGTATTAGTCTAGAAGAGACAGGTAGCTTGAGTCTGTCCTACAAATAAAGGGTTATATTAAGGGTAGGAAGAGCCTTCTATCCTTTGTACAGAGAATGAGTTCAAGCAAATGAACTTACCCTTTATTTAAACTTAGTTCTACCTAGGAGGAAAAAAGGTATATTCAATTTGTAGAAGTCTAAGTCTCTGCTATTTTAAAGTAGAGGGGATATCAGTAAAAGAATATTCTGAGTAATATTCCACTAAGGTGTCAAAGGAAAAGTTAAACATAACTATGATACTTTATCAAAGATTTTTATCAACCAAAAAATTGGAGGCAGATTAGTTTTTCCAGCTTGTCAAAAGCTAACAATACCCTGGCTACAAGTTGTTGACTGGTCAGTTAAGAGTTAATAAGGATAGCAAATATATTATTTCTCTGTGGTAACAGGTTAAGAAAAAATACTTAAAATTTCTCCTTAAGGTGGGTTGAACTTGCATGCTGTTTTACTAAAGCAAAATATGCACTTACCAATATCATTTTTCCAAAACTAATACATATATAAAATTGTAATAAACATTAAAATACGTAACTAATCTGCTATGAATCACTTTTGTTTAGAATTACTTGCATATAATCACACTCCCTGACACCTAAAAGTCTCAATATTTCCAAAATATCATTTCATATTTAGTAGGAGTAATTAAATAAATGTTTCTGATTATACAATTAGGTAAGGAAACCACCTCACTTTAATATTGCCATTAAATTACCTTTAATATAGTCATGTTCAACTTACATAGGGCGCACAAGAATTGTAACAGTACATCTAAAGGTCACAAATGCACAAATCCCAATAAATCTGATTTTTTTTTTTATAATTTTGAAGTGTTTACACATTCCAGCCAAAATCCAAACTATAATCAAACATGGCGCTGACAGGCATCTTCTGCTTTGAACTAACTTCCAGCTAAGGCCACAATTAAATATGTTCTAACCGCTACACAACAAAAATTAACCTTATTCCTCAAATTCCAGACACAACAAAAAACAGTGACTACTATTTTTCTACTTCTTACATACATGAGGAACCAGCAGTCTCCAAAAACCAATCCTCTCACCCTAACTTCCAAAAAACAAAGTCTGTGTATTGTTTTATTATTTCCATAAAGTCATTTAGTGCAGATTACCTACAAGTTAGCCCCAGCCAGAACATGCCTTGTTACTGTAAGGCCTAACTATATCTTAATCCAGATCATAAACAGCATTAAAAAATTCATGTTAGAATAGGAACCAGAGCAAAAAGAAAACATCAGAACAAAGGATATAAAGATATTAGACATGTTAGAAACTCCAAGCATATAAATATCTGGGTTAAAAAAAAAAGATATAAAAAGAAAAACTCAGACAATTAGTAACAGAACCAACAGCAATGGTAGGGGACTAGTTAAGATTTTTATGAAAAACAGGTGGTTGATCAGAAAAGATTACCAACCAAATAGAATTCCTAAATTTTAAAACTAGTGACATCAAAAGCAGGCATCATAAAATATAAATATTTTGTGCTACAATGGTACAAAACTCTTCAGTGTTCCATTCTTCTAAATACAGACTTACTGATTGAATAAGTGTGGTTTTTTGCTTTGTTACAGTGAATAGCTAGATGATGATGTGCTGCTGGATAAGTAATAAAGCCTACCGTTTTCTTAGGAAACACCATGGTAGAAGATTCATAAACTATACTGACTGTACAACCATCCTCCTAATAACAAGATTTAAAACCTGAGCTATCTCTGTCTCTGTCCTCTTACTCTTCTACCTTTAATCTGCCAAATTCTGCTTATTTTACTCCCATAGTATTATCTGTACACTTATTATCTTTTCTTTACATTGACATTGCCCTGGTTCAGGACTCCTAAAATGACCTTACCTACAATTTCTCCACCTCTACAGTAAATTCTTTAACTTTTCTCAAATTCTTTAAAAGAAAATCTTCACTTGTTCCTCACTACAAAGTTAATCCCATCACCACGCATTAGCATTCCATATCCTCTCTACTCCTCCATCTCCTACTTAACTCATGTTTTCATAAACTGCCCACTGTCCCAAGTTGCTCCTTCCTATAGGTATGCTTCTTCCTATCCCTGATTCCTACTTCCATTTCAATTAGCTATTCTCAGGGTCCAAATCAAATATTACTTCTAAAAGCCTTGCTGGGTCCTGGTCCAGCTCCAAGTACATTTCCCCTCCTCTAGACTTTCACAGAATTTCATGAGGAGAGGTGTACCTCTCCAACAGCACTTAACAATTTGTCTTGTATTACAGTTATGTATTATGTACTTCTACCGTAAGATCCAATTTATCTCTGCAGTATTTAGCACAATGCATAAACCAAAGCAGGAGCTGAAAAAAATTGCTGGTTGAATTAGTGAATAAATCAGCCAATCAATTTTTAGTATTATGGGCAAATAGTCCATTTTTGCTGGCATAATAAAACACTTAGTATCCATAAGGGTGACTCTTACTTATCAAATGATTAAATTATATTCAGTCTAGTTTCACAAGGTAGAAATTAGAACAATATCTTAGAAACATTACTATCAAAATGGTTAGGATAAAATCACGTGTGACACTAGTCTTCAATTACCTGGAAAATTTATTCAGCTTGAACAATTTATTGCTGTGCTAATGCAGAATAATGATACATCTGTGAAGATGAATATATACAGATATATACTTTTAATGAAGAACAGTACTACAGAGATAAGTAATGGCAAAAAAAGCACAGAAACCCATCTTTCATTTTATTTGAAAATAAAAAGATGGGTAAGCCCATCTTTTTAAAATACAGGTTTGGCCACATTATTCCCTTATCTAAAAAAATTTCTTCAATGATTTCCTAAATTTTTTTGCAAGCATTCAAAGCATCAACCCCACCTTTCAGGCATTACTATTTTCCCAAAGACCTGCCATTCAATCTCCCAGTACCTCTTGAACTAGAAGTTTCATCCCTTTGTGCCTAAACTATGTCTTTCTTTCTGCCTAGAATGTTCTACATTGTCTCTTCTTCCTAAAACTACTCATTCTGCAAGTTCAGGGTCTAGCTGGAACCTTATGAAGTTTTCCATAGTGGTACACTTGTACTCATCCCACAAGATCGTGAATGTGTGTGTGCAGCTGATGTGCAGGCTCTTTACAGCCTCAGCTAGTTAGCATTGTCCTGGTATATGGATATAATAACTAAAAATTTTGTTTAATGAATGAAAATTTTGACTACCAGTTTTTTTCTTTCTCATTTTAAACATAATGACAAGAGACACAGGAGCATGAACTACTCTTTTCCTTTTTCATTCTCTTTAAGGCTCTATTTAATAATGAGACAAGCTGTAAGAGCAGCAGGAAAAAAGAACACAACTTATTTCCCAGCTCCCCTCAAAAGGCCTAGACTAAAATAAATACCTTTATCTCCTACAGCACTTATGCTTTACTTCCATTTACTTGTGTACTATCTTGCATAGTTCTCTAATTTGGACAGTTTTGTATGTGTTGCCAAAAATGCTTTCCCAAGTTCTTTGATGACAGGGAAATGTTTCATACTTTTCATGTATCCTCCATATAGCCTAGTCTAGAGTAATCATCCAGGTATTTGCTTTAACTAGATGCTAGTTAACTCCTTTAATCACAATAAGAAGATAAAAATATTTTGTTTGTACTCTTTCAAGTTGAATGAATCGCTATAAGAGCAGGCAATTTCCTCAAAATGCAATATTATAATAATGTTTTAAAAGACACTGCAGAGACACTCATGAAAAGACAGATAATTTAATGCATCTTGAGAAGCTTTCACAATACTATTTTTTTCTTTCCACCACAGGAGAAAAGTGTTCCTATAGCACTTTCCACAATGTAAGAATTACTTTCCTGGTGGCTTATATACCCACTCAGCACCTGGCACTGTGTTACACATTCATTAGCACTTGTTGTTGCAAGCCTCTCTGGCCAATTATATCATTAAAGCTGAAAACAGGCAAAGGACCCTATTAAAAGTAACACACAATCTACTATTCCATTTAAAAGTGGATGGTAAAAAAATAAAACACTGACTTTACTAAAAAAAGAATGTAGATATTGCATTGGCGGTATTGACTGAAAGACTCTAGTAACAATTTTTAACTTCTCTTTTTCTCATTGGAAGCTATTTATTAATTATGATGGTGGTGCGTCTATTAGTGTAGAATAACAATAATCCTGCTTTGTTCTGGAATGAAATGAAGCCTTCTCCCACATGTATTTGCATGTAAAAATATTTTGGGAGGCACCTGGGTCAATGACCCAAAAAAGATTGAGAACTATCACATTAGAATTATATGAGTCACCAGTAAATAGCTATTTGTGGAGGCAGAGGAGCATCCTTTTTGGTTGATTCAGGGCAGCTAGAATATTTCTCTCCCTCAGAAGACTGCTAGTTCTCACAAAAGAGGCCAGGAACTAGTAACTTCTAAAAAGGCATGGGGGTTTATTCTATCACAGGTAACCAAGCCCACGTTTAGCATTTACTCTAGGGATATCTAAGCTTTTTCTTCAAAATAAATAAAATCTACATGAATGAAGACTACCTGAATTAGGAAACAGGTATCAGACATTCTTACGAAGGCTTTAGTCCTACCTACTTTCCCTTTACATTGTTCCAGTTTTGTGATCTATTTGGATTAAGGTAAAGTTTTTTAAAAAGGATTTTTCTATTATTTTTTTAATCAAAACAACATCTACATATTCTTGAAATATAATGCTTGTTATTCATATGAACTGATGAATCCCCTTCCAGAAACTATAGGTTGGGACCATTGACTTACACCACTGAAACTCAAATGGGGGAAGAAAATAGGCATGTGGAGCTTATAAAGATAATATAGAATGTCCCATTTGGAAAACAAAAAATATTAATAAAGCTGATTTTAAAAACTTCTTAGTTAGCATAAGTAAGCACCAAAGACATCTTCCATGTAGCTCTACTGGTCAAGAAGCTTTCAAAAATCAGGGAAAAGTTTCAGAATTTCTAAGAAAAGGTACATGAGTTTTCAATTTTTTTTAAAAGTGGGTATAGGGGGAAAAAAGTGAGTATGGGCTGTGGAAAATACCATCCTAGACTTTCTTCAGCTTTTCATTTCCCTTCTCTTTGCCAAACACACACTTTATGTTTTCTAACACTTCTGGCATTTTGGTTGGTATTTAAGGTATTTAAAAAGTAATAGCCACTTTTATTCTTGATGCCCAAAGAAATGTATCCCCACTGATCCTGTATTACTTTTTCTCCTTAATAGTGAAATTTTTAAGATAATAAAGTGTTCATTAGGATGAACCCTTGGTCAGTGGAGGGTTACGACCAGTTATTTATAATTAATCCTACATTTTGAAAGATTTTCAGATGAAGTAAAACCATTTATTAATGACCTACAAAATCTGTACTGGGAGATGTGCCTTTTTGAGTATTTGTAATTATTTGTCTGAATTGTCAGATTGAAACATTTTTTTTAAATCCTGCAAAATCTAATCCAGGTCTGCTTCTTGGGTCCCTGTTCTTTGTAAGACTCAATATTTATTTATTCAGTCTTTACCAGAATGCTCCCCACCTTTAACTTCATTTTAGGATTTCCAACTGTTTTTTCTGTACGTGGCAGACAATAGTGATTACAAATATCTAGCATAAGATAGTGATTTCTCAACTTTAATAACTACATAAATTTGGGTAACTTGCTTAAATTCTCTAGGCCCCAGTGTCCTGTAAAATTGAGAGAATTATTGTACCTACAACTCATTCGGTGGTTGTGAAGGTTAGATGTTATGCATGCAAACTGCACAGCACAGTGCTGGACACATAGTCATTATTCAATATAAGTTAGTGATTATGATAACAATGATAAATTTCTGTTCCTATAGTTTTTTCTTCTTGGTGCCTCCCTGCTTCTAATGTCTGCAATCACCTTCCAAGTCTGATGAAGGTAGGAGTAATATCATAAAAACTAAAACCCCACAGGTAAGAGGTTACTAATTCAGTAAAATAAAACTTGCTCTATTTTTCTCCCTTTAATATAGTCAACAGTCATCCCTGGTCATTTGTATACCAAGTCAAAGGATAAAGCAAAGAAGCAGAAGAAAGAAAGACATTAGTATGAATACAAGTGTTTCTTTGGTAGCAAGAACATATTGGATGTAAGCCATAGGAAGACATGAGGAAGAACAAAAAAGTTGGGAAAACAACAACCAGAAGAAAGCAGAAGACAGTGATCTAAAAGAGTAAGGGAAATAAAAAGACTGGAAGGAGAAATTTAGGCAAAAGAATTTATGTAGATATATTTAGAAAAGAGTATATTTCAAGAAGTGAGAGAAATGGGATTTCTTAAGCAGGGCAGCTTGAAAGGCTACAAATGAAAAGAGCAAGGCATTTGTAGGGTAAGGAGCAGTATTACATGTGAGTAAACTAATTAAATTTTTCACAGGCTAGCAATATGAAGAGGTATCTGCAAGGTTGGGCTAACCAACCAAAAATAACACAGAAATGTGCATGCTAACATTTATGTGCTTGGCTATATTTATTAATCCTAAACATAGTTTAGGAGCATTAAAAGAAAAATCTATTCAGTTATCAACATGGGCCATTATTAAGGCTTATCCCTTTAAAGATTTGATCTATAAACCAATGAAAATTCCTTAGTTTTGCTTAGTTTTCTAATCAAGCTACATATTTGAAATTTCACAATAATTTCCTTTCCTAATAAAGCATTTCCTCAAGCTAGAACTACAATCTTTTTTTTTTTTTTTTTAACCAAAGAGAGGTGCCTTACTGGAATCTACCAACAAAAATAAATTTAAAAATCAAAAATAGTATAATTTAAAAATCAATGGGAATTATGTAGATTCAAAAGTTCTACACCTCTATTGGCTTTTTTTTCCCCCAAATCAAGTCAGTAAGAGCCAAATGAAAAAGAATAACTTGCTTAAAATTGTATCTAACAGTTTACAAGTTGCTGAAATTTAATGTATATTCAGACTCAACTGTGCTTACCAAAGGAAGCTATAAATATCATCTGAATTAGCACCAGTCTGGTGAGAAAAAAAGTGTACTGTATCAAGCAGACTTGCTGTGTTATCTGTTCAAACATACCTGTACCAGTCAAAAGTCCAGCACTCTTCTTTCGTGCATAAGCGCGTAAGTGGTTGGACAGGCTAACAGCACTTGTAAACGTCGTATTGCAATGCACACATGTTCTAAGCTTCACAGGCATACCTATCATTCAAAAGAAAACTATAATCCAGTTCTCACTTCAAAAAGTGAAATTTTCTTAGCTAAAAGCGTGAAGAAAAGTACCACAATAAGGATGGTTTAAAAAAAAAAAAAAAAACGTTCATTGAATTAGCTTAACTTAAAATAAGGAGGGGGAATTAAGTTAACTAATATTAGTTTGCTGTTAGTATTTAGAGCCAACCCATGCTCTTTGGAAATGTGGAAGAGGAGTGCCTTGAACCTCTGAGCTCCTCTGAATTTAACACCTATTATCACTTTCTTGCAGATTTCTGTGTTACGCAGATCATTTCCTAAACCTAAAATACAATCCTGTGATTTGAAGAGCACAGTTCAGTTGAGAAGTTTCAAAGCTTACAACATTACCAATAAAAAGAATTAAAAAGTCTAGTTGACAAAGTGGTAATTAAAGTGTTTTACCCACAAAACCGTAAAAGGCTCAATACTAAATTAGGTTTTCTGATGAAGGCTGGGAGAAAAGGTGGTAAAACACACCATTGAGCAGCTGTTAGACACAACATTTTATTCAGGGCATTTTATGTTCATTACTCTGAATGCGCAATCAATAATGAAAGTTAATGATTTGAAGTTTTTTACTAAAATCTTTGTGCTAAATAAATGATCAACAAGCTAACATCTTAGTCATCACAGGAAAGAAAACATGTTGAAACAGTAAGAAACTCCTAACTTCTAAGACAATCTTCACTCCTCAAACTCCTTTCAGTTGGTTTCTCCAACAATGACATTCAGCCACAAATACACTTTCCATCTCTCAAGTGTACTAAACTTTAGTCAACATAGCTAACACACCTTTCTTACATTTTATTCTTTTGAAAAAAATGTTGAAGATTTGACTTTCAAAGACTCTCTTCATACAAAAGAACCTATTTACCAGAAACCCATACAAGAAAGTTTTTCAGATCACTCACAACACAGTGTAATCTTTCCTTAAATCAAAACTGCATATAAATATCTGGGCTATCCCAATGTCTGCCAAAATAAACAAGTCAACACTGAAGTAATTTTATTCATTATGAATTCCCCTGACCAGTTAGTTTTACCTTAGACACATTGGACTTGGGGCTAAAATTATGAGACCATCTAAGTTCATCCTCAACATTCTTAACCTCCAAAAGAAACCTACAAAGCCACTTAAAATTCTTCGAGTCTAAAAGTATAAATCAGACTTAGCAATAACAAATACAGTTTGGCTATTTTATTTGCTACCTCATTTGCCAACATACACAAACAATTCTTTTGAAAAGGAAAAACTATTGGTGCACAAGCACTAACCTAAACCATCCGTTCTGTTCCTTTAGACCACCACTGTAAAATCTAAAACCCCAAACAAATGTTTTATACTCACAACAGTTCTCCAAAACCAAACTATCCCACAATACAGTGAGGAATTGGAGAAGGAGAAGTTTTTTTGGGTTAATCACAACACACAACAGACACCAATCCATTCAGTTTAAAGAGTCTATTTGTTTGTTTATTCATTTGACTTAAGCAGAAGGAAAACCAACAGCTATATCTTGAAAACATTATCACCTTGGAGCACTGGCAAATATAGGACAGGTTCGCCATTTCAGTAATGCTATGCTTTTGAACAACGTCAACCTCCCATCCATAGGACCATCCCCCAGCCACAGCAAATTTTATTTTACAGATCTACTTTTTTTGTTCTCACCTTACATTCTGACCAAGAAATGAGGCACAGAGAATTCAGTGCTGATGAGCATCAACTGATGATTTATATAGAAATGACAGTATAACCAATCTCTGCTCTGCAAAAAAAGCAGCTTAAGTAAAAAGATTCTAAGAAAGTATTTTCTACAAATATTCTGTAACAATAAGCATAACTGTATTTAAATTCTAGACGACAGTCATAGACATCCTCTTACCTGAGTGCATAGTCAAATCCATTCTTTGTGGTTGATACATCAAGGGACTGTCTTCACTTAATGGAAGAACACACTTCTGAACAAATCTCTTTCTTGCAGTTTGATTATGAATTTTTTGAGGAGAAATAGTAGAATTCCTTTCTTCTCCCATCCTTTTATTTTTAAGTAGTTCTATCAGTGTAAGAGACTGATTCTTTTTTCCACTGGGTAGTTCTGGTTTTGTTTCATCATATTCATTTAAGAAACTCAGCCCTTCTTCTTCTGATGCAGACACTGATAAAGCTTCAGTCTTTAGGCCATTACGGTATGCTTCAAGAGGTATAACATTTTGAGATAGAAAGTCATCACTTGATGCAAGTTTTTGAGCTACAAATGGTCTGGGAATAATACGACGACTGTTCAATGCTTTCAAGATTTTTTCATATTTTTCTTCATTTTGCATCATCTCATTCAAAACACAGATTGGAGATTTGTGAGCATCCCATTTGGTCTTTCCAAGTCTTTTCAGATGGCCTCTAACATGATTCGATAATCCAATTTTAGTATCAAACCAACCACCACAGAGCTGACAAGTGTGTTCAGAAGTGGTTTCAGACTTCTCTATAGCTAAAAAAAATTTTTTAAGAGTAACATCAGAATTTTTCATAAAGTGATCATCTTAAAGCCAATAACTCTGAAATATAAAGTTATGTGATTCTAATAAAGACCAAATCTGAGCAAAACCTTCAAATCCTTTGAATTTGAATACAGACATATTAACCCAAATTATCTACATGAAAACTTACCTTTTCTAACTCGCTTAACAGGTGTCCCTGTACCAGTTCTTTTGAAATGTTGCATTTTGTCACTTGTGGCTATTTGTTCTGGTGATACAACATGGCGGGCTTCATAGCTTAATCCAGCTCTGTGAAGATGTCCTCGGACATGATTTGACAACCCAACACCTGTTTCAAATGTTGCTGGGCAGTAAGGACATGATTTCTTCTCAAGAGACAAATCAGTCCAGTGAAAAACAGAACTATGCTTTGACAATGAAGTTTCTGCATTTTCTAAATGCTGAGAATCATGTATGTCATGCAAAAAGTTATTAGTTCCAGCATCTTCATAATATTCAAAATAAAAGCCATCGTTTTGATCATAACTAAGAGTAGCATTTTCTCCAGGCTCTTGACTTTCCACCTTGCTTTTAAACAGTGGGAATAAGTTTACATGTTCTTGATTAATATCATTATAGGTTTCATCTTCCATAGCCTGTGTAGTGTAGTCACCTAACTCAACATTATCCCAAGAACTTTCATCTTCTGTTTCATAGCTGTCTTTCTTTTCAGCAGAATTAAGTTTCTGCAAAACAACAACTGTCATTTTATGCAGGAAATCTGGATAGCTATCCAAGTCTTCTCCTCCAACAGAGCTTTCCTTCTTAGATTCCTTAACTACTCTCTTTACAGCTACACGTCTATGTTCTTTGAAGCTTTCTGGCCTTTTGGTATCAGAGTTTTGAGAGTCTGAAATGAAACTATTGTTGTGAGAATTACTTGATGACGAGAACAAATGTAAAGAATTCAATGAGCTGGCTTCTTCTTTTTTGAAATGTAGAGGATACGATTCACCTGATTTTTTGATCATCCTATAGTTTTCATATTTGTGTCTATATAAATAGTTGCTATTTGCCTTGGCATTAGATTTTTCTTTTGCTGCTTGATGGAAATACTTAGGTTTTTGGTCAGAGCTGCTTTTAATCGTAACAGTCTTGTGAGAATTGTTTTGATTGCACACATTTACACCTGACTGGGCAATGCTTTTCCGAGCTTTTTGTATTCTGTGTGGCCGCTTGTGGAATTTGGAAAAATTACTTGATTGTGAAGATGATCCAAATGTTCGCTTTACATCTTGTTTTAAAGCGGAATTCTTTGGAAATGTGGCTGACTGTTGTTTAATTAATGGTTTAGTGCCATCAATATCTATAGGTTCTTCGAGAATGTCACTTTTTCGTTTATCAAGTCCAAGAGGACTACCAAATGAATCAACACATGATGATGAATGCAAGTATTCCATGTGTTTTTTTAAAACACTTCTGGCTGAAGTAGTAAAAGGACACATCTTACATATATAGGTGGCTGATTTTTTGGATGATCCTACAACAGAGTCTTTCATGAAAGTCTTTTTTTGCGTTTTTCTCTGGGCTACATCAGAATTGACGATAGGGCATTTTACCACTGCTCCGTGGGCAATGCCTCGATGGCATTCTAATTCATTTTCTGTCACAGCCATGAAGTTACACTCTTCACAGCAGTAGTACCTTTTATCTTTTTCATGGGTTTTAGCATGTTGCACAAATGTTTTAGGGCAATTGGTACCAAACACACACTGAGGGCACTGTAATCGTGCACTTCTTCCTTCATCCTGAAGTTCTTTCAACTCACGAATTTCCTCCATCAACTTCTGTCTTCTTTCTTGGTGAATAATCATATGCTTTAGAAGTGAGTTACGATCTCGAAATGTCCGTCCACATTCTCTACAAGCATATGGCCTTGGGACATTAAGATGACGAAAGTGGCTATTCCCATCTAAATGATACATCATATGCCTGTGGAGGTGTTTTTTCTCCCTAAAATTCACATTGCACTTTGTACAGGGGTAGAATGATGGCTCTTCGGTGCTGAAAGTAGCAGGTGACTCGGAATCACTTTCTTCACATTTCTTTTTTAAGGTATTTGAAAGAAAAGTGCTAGTATGAACGGGTGAACTGCCTTCTCCACACTTATCTGGGTTATAAATTAGATGCTGAAAAGCATCCACAGATTCCAAGTCTTCATCAGTTGATTCAGGCTTCACTTTTGATAATGCATATTTCTGTGAGTCTATTGCTTGTAGTTCTTCATTCTGCTCCAGAAAGTCTACTTCTAGCATTTTTGACTTATTGGGTATACAATTAGAATCACTAAAGCAATCCTCAGTATAACGAGTTATCTTGCTTACATCCATTTTTCGCTTTCTCTTTTTTTCTAGACCTACTTTAGAGTGAACTGGAGCTTTATCCACTGTGTCTTCATTAGTCATAAGAAACTGAATGAACTCTTTTTGGGGATCCCAGTTCGTATCATTTTCTGACCTAAATTCATCTGTACCTGAGGAAATTCCTGTCAATGTATCAACACAATCATCTTTTACCAATAAATCATCACTATCCTCACCCACCTCTACTTGATTTATTAAAGTGCTATCTGACTTTATACTACTCCCTACTGAATTCTGAATGTCACAACCAACGGAAGCAGAGGTAGGTAGTTTTTTAATGGAATGGGTTGGATTTTTAGCATGCGCTACATCTGATAACAAAAATAAAACTTGATGTTGACTTGCTTTCTGTGGTGTAGATAGTTGAAGATCAGGTGCCACCTTCAACGCTGAACAAGACTCTGTTGTTGGCTGATCCACAGGTTGTCCAGTGGTTAATGAAACACTGCCTTTATTCATACTGGAAGTCTTAGCTAAGGAGGAGTGTGAAACTGGTCCATTAACAGCAGCTCCTTTAGGCAAGATAAAGTTTTCACTAGAAACAGTAGGAGCACCAGCATGTATAAATAAAGTAGACTGGCCTCCACTTAAGGCTTTTTCAGATTTGTCCTTTGACAGTTCTTCAGGCAGAGTGAGAGTATTATTTTTCTGAAATGATGTTTGACAATCTTTTGGTTTATGAACTCCACTCTCTTTGTCTGAGATAAAACTGTTGTTATCTAGGAGTTCTTCTTTAGCACCAGTAATATCGGTGTTTATCTTCAAATCATCCATATTGTTGGCAAGCCCATTTAACACATTTAGTCTAGAAAATGGAAGAAAAAAAATTTAGATTGGCATGAAAGAAAAAATTCTATTAGAATGTATGGAGAGTTCAAAGTACACACTTTTATTAGTGTGATTCGACTCTTTATATCAAGATCTAATAATTTTCCAAGAATGAGGAAACACTTTAAAAAATGTAAAAGACATTAAAAGTATCTCAAAGGTTAATTTTCTTCTTTGTGCTAGGCAACAACTCCGTATTGCATATATACAAATCATCTAGGGAACAGCAACATTAGAAATGGCCACATTATACTGAATTGCCGGTCTCTATGGAAGAATGTAAGCTCTTGTCTTTAGAACCTAGCACAGTGTTTGGCATAGGTGCTTCAGCAGTATTTGGTGAATAAAGGACTAACATGTTGAACAAGTAAAAACACAACTGCAAAATCAAAGCAAAATGTGTAAGAGGAAAAAGTTTTCTTACTATGAAATGTAGACTCCCTTCAAATAGTGTAAATTCCATCATGGTTCTGACTTTTTGACTCAGCAATTACAGCAAGACCTTCAAAATATCCAATAATCCTCAAGTACAGTTTATTTATTTTATTTTTAAAAATGATTTTATTTATTTATTTATGAGAGACAGAGAGAGAGAGAGAGGCAGAGGGAGAAGCAGGCTCCCCATGCAGGGAGCCCAATGTGGGACTTGATCCCGGGTCTCCAGGATCACACCCTGGGCTAAAGGTGGCACTAAACTGCTGGGCCACTGGGGCTGCCCCCTCAAGTACAATTTAAAGAATCTGTTATTTGGCAACCCTAGGTATAGACTATCCAAAGTGCTGGCATAAAATTCCTTATTTCTCTTCTTTTTTGTACATGGTAGCAAGTACAGTTATTTATTCTCCAAATATTTACTGAGCCCTTACCATGTGCCAGGCACTGTTTTATTATTAGGAATACCAGCAGTAAGCAAGACAGACTAGGTTCCTGCTCTCTGATAAAGAATGAAGTCTTCTGGGCTGCCCCAGTGGAGCAGTGGTTTAGCGCCGCCTGCAGCCTTGGGTGTGATCCTGGGGACCTGGGATCGAGTCCCACGTTAGGCTCCCTGCATGGAGCCTGCTTCTCCCTCTGCCTGTATCTCTGCCTCTCTCCCTCTCTCTCTTTCTCTATGAATAAATAAATAAAAAATCTTTAAAAAAAGAGAATTAAGTCTTCCATTGTTCCTTCATAGGATTTTTAATCTGTATAACAAGTAGTATTTTAAGATAGCAGGAACATAATCTGGTATTTAGAAATGAAAATATTTTCAGTATAGGTAATTATTTCTAATATTTTATGGTAGTTAAAGAATAAAAGTTAGCTCTTTATTCTAGTTAAAGAATAAAGGAATTGTTTCTAATTACTTTGTTATTTCACAGCTTAGAACAAGTGCTTGTATGTATGAGCTTACTCTTCCCATAAGATGTGCCCTTTAATACAACAAATATTATAAATATATACTACAAATATCTGTCTTTGGCATTATTATTTATACTAACAATTATTCTGCCCCTCATAGGCCTCAGAATTCTGTTTTGAGATTGGCAAACCTCCACAGTAATAAAAATAGACATCCAATAAGATCATATTCAATGATATCACCCCAAAATGGTGCTAATGCAGCACCCAGCGGGAGTCTCTACATCACATACACAGAAGTTAAAAATGGGCAGCACATAAACATGTGTTAGGGAAGAGTGTGCAAATGTCAATGAAAAGAAAAGCAAACCTTGATGCTATACCATTATCCATTCCTGACATTTCTCATATACAAAAAAAGTAAAGTGTCCAAATAGGAAGAATCTCATAAATCTGAAACGGACAACAGAATTTTTAAAAAGCTAGCCTGAAAGACACTTACTTCGTGTTCCTACTTATTATAATCACAGAGGCAGACAAATATATGCTCAATTTGAAAGCCTGTATTAGCTTTTCTCAACAGGAAGCAATGTTGCTAACGAAGTGGTAAATTCAGTGTTAATGAGTGGCTTCACTGTTACCACCTCAGAGGTAAAACCTTCTATGTTCCATGTTCCACCCATCTGTTCTGGTGTGAGAGGTTCAGAGATGGAACAGACGCTTCCCATTTAAAGCAACTTCATTGGTACCCCCTGAACAGCAGGGTGACAAACTATGAGAATATCATGTCTGCTTGGATTGCATTCTCATTACCAAAATTGCTTTCTGTGAGCCTTCCAAAAGTTCACATTCTAAAGATACCAAAATGTTCTGCTCAAAAACATATGAAAAATATACGTACATGACGTATCTTATCTATAAAACACATCTAGCAGAAGGAAAAACAAAAGATCAAATTAAATATTGTTAAAATAGAAAATGAAGTCTTTAATAAAGTTTTCCTTCACACGTAATGAAATATACCTTTCTTGCCCCCCAAATTTATGATTATCTCTACTCAAAAACAGAAGTTATTCTTTTTCAGAATATTATTAGTAGTACATTAATATTAAAAATCTACCTCATCAGTTTAAAAGTATGATATGAGAAGTGACTCAGTAAGCTAGTATTTTAGCAACAATATAAAAAATTTTCCAGTTTAATTTTCAGAGTATATCTTAACTAATAACTGTTCAAAATGTATTTTTTCTTAACAGTATTCAAAACTCATGGCTGCTGCATTAAGATATAATGCAAACACCGAACCATCAAAATCTGTTGCGGTGAATAATGGATCTAGAATTTTTGACATCAAGAATTATTTCCCTACATTCATGGATGGTTATGCAGCATCTAGGCAAGAAAGCATTTGATCTATTAGCTAATTTCACACTGTTTCAAATAATTTTTCCAACTATCTTTGTCAAATATATGTAACAGAGCCATCAATGCTAGTTTATGTTAATTTAAATAAGTAGGGGACATATTTGAAGGTAGACATTATTTATTAAGGGAATTCAAAAAGGGAAATTAAAAAATTAAAATAATCAAACTTCTTTTTTTTTTTTTAATATTTTTTTTTTATTTATTTATGACAGTCACACAGAGAGAGAGAGAGAGAGAGGCAGAGACACAGGCAGAGGGAGAAGCAGGCTCCATGCACCGGGAGCCTGACGTGGGATTCGATCCCGGGTCTCCAGGATCGCGCCCTGGGCCAAAGGTAGGCGCCAAACCGCTGCGCCACCCAGGGATCCCAAAATAATCAAACTTCTATCATATGCTTTGACTTCTTAAATTTCAGTGAATTTGCTATACCTATTAGGATATTTTAATAAAATGCTTAGATACTATTACTATGTCCTCCTCCATGTAATCATATAACCACAGAATTTTTGTTTTAAATGCACTTTAAAATATTCTTTAAAAATATTCACACACTTTATAAAAAGCTGCAAATGGAACTTTAAATCTACATAAAACATACTTCAGTTTCTTGAAAATCATAATGAGTTCTACAGCTATAACTGCCTGTAGTTATATACTGTGAGCATTAAAAAAAAATAGTACAAAGGTCAGATCTGTCTTCAAGATGACAGATCATCACTTTTATGCCTCAAGCTAGACTTATTGTCTTAGAAATTTCAAACATCAGTATTTTTGCAAACTATCAGCACTTGCTATAACACCCTCACTACACTACATCTTGAGGTTACTACAGAAGAAATGAGGTGATAATTGCATATTAACATAATTATTCTGTAATCCCTCTGAGCAAGCTTCCTAGGTCACTCAGTAATTCAGATTAGATACAACCTTCCTGTCATCAAATCTATGCTGTCCACTTTCTGTTCATGAATAATTTTTTTATAGAAAATTAGCTTAATTTCATTCTTTTATGTACATTATTAATTGTATTTATTGCAAGTAGGTTAATATTTTGTGGGCACTTATTACATAATACCAACCTTTGTCATGTAGTATAATTTCATACAAAAATGTAATACAATTTGCCCTCATTTTACATTAGTTCATTATTAGCTATATTACACGGCTATAAATAAATTATAAAGTTGCCCACTAGCTGAGTTACAGTGAAGATCTGCCAGATTTTCACAAACCCCATGTTCATTTAAATTATCCTTCAGAACACATGACAACTTCAGTTAGTCATATATGAGATTGGGTCAAGAAAAGAAAAACACTCACAACTGTCATTCTAATTGCAAAACAAATCTTAATTAACTGAAATGCCACATCTACATTTACTATGATATTTAAGACTATACATACTATACATAATGTACAAATATATATACCCCAACCTCAGTTAGTATGTAATGCATGTGAAGAGCATATAACTATGCCATCCAGGTAGTATTCTACTCTGGATGTCATCAAGTGGAAGTACTAAAAAATACATAAATTCATAAGGTTAACTATCCAGCATGCCACATGATAAAATGAAGAGAAAACTTGGTATGCTTAGCCTAATAATTAGCCAATACAATGAATAATCTTCAAATGTTTGAAGGCGTGGCATACAAAAAAAGACAGGATCAATGTGTTTAAATCATAAAAATGGATTTCATCTCAAGATTAAAAACAATAATCACCGAATATTGCAAAGGATTGTCTTATACAACAGTAAACTGAATGGCTCAGGAGGTTGGAATATTGTCAGGAACACTGCAGAAGGTAATATGGCAGGAGACTGGAAAGATGATTTCTAACATCCTCTCTTACATGTTACTATGTATGTTAAATGTTTGGTTATTCTATTATTAACATTTAACATTATTTGAAATAATGAACTAAAAATGGAAGTGAAAATTACACTATTGGACTTTAAAAAGATTCTCTAAATTCATAATTGCTTGAAATAATCTTTCAATTAGTTTTCAGTTAGGTATGTTGATAACCTGATTCTTGAACAATGAAAGTATGGCACTAAATGACTAACACACTCAGGCCACAGAACTATCTATCTGCATTATGAAAACCACATACAAAGAGGTTTTTTTCCTATTGGTAATACAAAAAAAAAAAAAAAGTTCAATGAGTTCAAATAAGTAGAAAATAGATAAACAATGAACAGAGAAATAAAGAATATATTGGGCACATATGCTTTCTTGCCAGCAGCATGCAGCACTGCCATTACAAATTAATGATCTTTATGTAATTTTACCACCTACCATCAAATTACACTGAACTTGTCCAATACTTTTGTTCCTGATGCCATGAATCATCCTCACTACTTAAAAGGAAGATGTTACAAATAGTAAGGTAAACACGTAATAATACAAAGTGATTCTTACTGCCAAGTATACTAAATACTTAATATAATCTGACACAGCTCAAGAAGCAGGTAACTACATGGACAAAAGGTGGTGAGGAAGCTACAAAAGCCTAACGCTAGCAATCTGACAAAAATCATGCGATAGTAAGAAGCAACAGTCATAGAAAAACAAATGGATGTTCAGTAATCAAAGGCTAATTTCCTAATGAAGAACTTTGTAATTGAAAGAGGCAAGGCAATAAATTATAGCTGCAACCAAAGGAGAATGCTAAGTCATATTCAGCATGGAATAACTGCTTGTTTTGTTGTTTATGCTTTCAAATAGAACAAGATAAATGATCATCGGGGCACCTAGATGGCTCAACCGGTTAAGCAACTGACTTCAGCTCAGGTCACCATCTCTGGGTTCTGGGATTTTTTTTTTTTTTAGGGCAATTCAATTTATTTAATTATTAAAAAGAAAGGAAGGAATTAAAAGAGAGTAAAGGAGTTAAGGAGCCTTGTGCTGTGTTGTTTGAAGAGCCAAGTGCCCAACCAGGGAATGCTCTCTGCCCCACATGGCATCCATCATGTAATGCTGCAGACTTTGTGAAACCAACTGCGTATGTGTGTGGAATTACTCCCTCAAGGAAAGTGGCCGAAACTCTGTTACACGAGACTCCTATAACTGTGCTGGACAGAAATGAAGAAAGACACTCTGGAGAATACTCTGCCTGGCGGGAGGGGAGACCAGATGACCCACGAGTGCGGAGACCCGCAAGCCACATGCATCAGGCTCCCCAACTCAGCAGTGAGTCTGCTTGGCCCTCTGTGCACCCCCTGCCCCATTCTCATGCTCTCTCTCTCAAATAAATAAAAAAATCTTAAACAAAAAAAAAAGGTAAGTGATATCACAGCATTGGTAGGATAAATGATACACATACGCACATGACTTCAACAAGAACAATTCATGTGGGTTTGTTTTTTAACATTAAAATGAGTGATAACCTCTACAGATTTTTCAAACAGACCAAACTTTTGACCATAATTGTATAATTAACATGAATCCTAGAACTGTCGGTTTCACACTCCAGAGGTACTGTGTCAACTCTGCTTTTCACTAACAGAGTATGAACCGCCATTAATTGTTATTTTATTTTGAGTCTCCTACTGTTCTTCAGTATATGATGAGTATGCTCTTTAGGCTTAGTTTTGAGATATCTTATAAACATTAAGCCATTGTGTCCAATAAATGCAAAAGAAGTACAAGTGTTAAAAGTCCTAGGAAGACCAAATGTAATTATATTAGAAGTAAAAACAGAAATAATAAGACACCTAAAGTGGTAACATAAATACACATATGCAATAAACTGCGTGAGAGTTGAAGTAACTGTGAAGAACAAAGAGATTTCACCATTAAGAAACTACTGTGCCTATACATCTGACAACCAGCAAGAGATAAGGAAATATGACAAAGGAAGTTTTTAAGCACAAAATCAGCATCAATGTCCGATGTCTATTTGCCTAATGGTTTTCAGGAAAAGCTAGGAATTTGTTCAAGAATTTAAAAGCTAATAATGTTCAAAGCGCTGCGAGTGAAACTTCTGCCCCAACCACGTATGATTCCACAGGACCAAGGTCCATTAGAGTATGCACATCAAAGTTAGTGACATTTCTGCAAATGCAAACAATTGGGCTTTGAAGAAATTCCTTACAATAGTTAAAGAGATAATTTGGCTTCAAAAGACTGCCTGAAACATAACAAATGTTTTCTTCTAATACTTAATAATTTTATTTCAAATTCAAAACTTGACTGTATGTATGTTAAAAAAAATTGTAGATTTTATAAAATTAAACTCTTACTATAAAAGTTCCATTAAGTCATTTAGTAATCACATATTATTTTACAAAAAACAAAATTGTTCATGTCTGAGAAGTCAACTTGAACATTACGACATTGAGAATAATTTCACTGAATTTAATTTTACTCAAAGCAGCTCAGACTGTAAAAAAAAAACCTTGCAATTCTGTAGTAACCTGTAATGAGTACTTAGCCTTTTGTGTATTATGTACATTTAAACTCTGTTATGTAAATTCAAGCTTATATATAGATGGGAAAGTTTGACATGCTCATTGAGAACCAGAAAAATGAAACAGAAGGAGAAGTTTTACTTTCAATAAAATATTTTCATTAAATGTGAACTCTTGGGCAGCCCGGGTGGCTCAGCAGTTTCGTACCACCTTCAGCCCAGGGCATGATCCTGGAGACCGGGTATAGACTCCCACGTCAGGCTCCCTGCATGGAGCCTGCTCCTCCCTCTGCCTGTGTCTCTGCCACTCTCTCTGTCTGTGGGTCTCTCATGAATATATGAATTTAAAAAAAAAAATCAAAATAAATAAATAAATGTGAACTCTTGGTGATACCATTTGCTCCACTTAGCTTTTTTCTTTCTCTAAAATCAGCCCCCCAAATACAATTATCTTCTAAAAAAAATTCCGAAGTAATCATTACAATTATCTTTATTTAGGATGGTAAAAATTTAAATACAAGAAATCTGCTTTCCTTAATACAAAATATGCAGGAAGATGAATCTCTCCTATGCCAGTGTCTTTAAAAAAAATTAAAAAGAACGTATTTTTGTGATGGCAAATCACAAACCATCCACGACATTTTTCTGACTTAACAAGTTTTCCTTATTACATATTCAATTCTGGAGTTTCATTTATAAAACCAAAGATATTTATTGTGAATATAAACAATTACAAAATTTTTCTAAAATGTTAAAACAGCACTTAATGTTTAGAAAATGCAAGTGCTTATTAATAATCAAATGTACATAGTTCTATTCAAACAAGTGTGACTTAAAAGAATTTCTTTCTATGTTTACTCATATGAAGAGAAAAAGATGGCAAGGTCAAGAGTAGCAATACTGAGCAATAAGAAATTTACAGAACCCATGATTTCCAATTTACCCAATATCTATAACAACAAAATGTTATGAACAGTATATTATTTTTATAAAAGGTGACTAAAGCATATTTAAAATTGAGATTTCAGGGAACATTTTAATTATTCTTAAGATTAATCAAATAGTATTGCTGGCAGTTTTTTTTTCTTACTGTATTGCTATCTAACTAAAAAAGACTATAAATAGGACACATATGTATAAAAAACTACTATCAGTAAACAGCAATAAATTATGTCCCCAGTGAATAATATGGATTATGCATTCTGTAGTTCAGTGGAAGTAGAAGGTCCTATAACATACCACGGATAAGAAAAGCCTCAGCAAAATTGAGTTTTAGCTAACTTTTGTAGTGCATTAATGCAAAGAGAATCACTCTGGTGGCAGACACACCTGAGTTTGAAAAATAGTTCTACAACTTCCACCTTGGAGTTACTTCAACTATTCTTAAATTTTAGTTGCTTCATCAATAAAGTAAGTATGAAATCTACTAAAAGTATTGTGAGGATTAAATAAGATCCCATTGCATCTATATAGGGCGTGGCATTTAGTAATTACTAAATAAATGTTAATTCCCTATGACCCTTCCCATTAGCTTGTTTCATTTATGGAATGATGGCAATGAATTTGTACACTGCCCCTAATGGTAAAAGTGGCCCTTATAAAGAGAAATTTATTCTGGGAGGAGATATCTGGTACCTTAATCCATACCTAAGGTATAATTGACAGGATAAATGGGCAGTAAATGGGTAGAAGCTAAAGAATTAGAAGAAGAAACATGTCTTAAGAGTTGGTGGGGCTGTAAGAATAACATTCTTGCAGGGATAAAGCAGGGCTTCAGTAAAACACTATTCAATAAGCAATAAAGAAGGAAATTACAGTGTTTGATCGAGTGCTCCAAAGAAAAAGGACATGAAGTAGCCACTTGGGATTTAAGAGTTTCTGATTCCTTAGGGTCTATCAGGACATGAATTGAATTCTCAGCTCTCATAAAATGCCAATGAAACGAAAATAGGTGAACTAGAACAGAGACATACCAAGGTGGATAAAACCAAAAACTAGAACAGTCATAGACAAGGGCTGCTGGAAAGAACAGAGATGGCAATCTCAAAACAAACAAAAAAAACTAAAAACAGGGTTTTATACCAAAAACATCACTCAGAAAAGCCACAGACTTAAAAAGACTTCATTCTTTCATTCATTTATTTGGGGGAGAGAGAGAGCATGTGCATTAGAGTACACAAGGAGGGGGAGAGGCAGAGGAGGTGGGAGAAGCAGACTCCTTGCTAAGCAGGGAGCCTGACACAGGGCTCTAATCCAGGATCAGGACCTGAGCCCAATGCAGATGCTTAATCAAATGAGCCACCCAAGTGCCCTAACGCAATCAACAGACTTTTCTCTGTCAAAAAGAAGTGTTAAGTCAAGGTGTAATAACATCAAAATTTAGAGTTAAAGTTATTTTGACTATAGAATCCTATATATACAGACACACATTACATAATATTCAAGTGTAAGGCACAGGGTCTCTAAGTTTACTACTCACTTACCGTATCAGAAAAGTTTTTCTGAAAGGCTAAATGTGGGGAGAGGTATATTGTGAAAATGGCTAAAATTAGTGTGTTAAGTGTATTTTTATTATTTTACAGGTGACTGAAACATATAAATTTAGATGTTTACCAAAATATAAGTTAATCACTAAAATAAAAAAAAGTAGATATACTTTAAGATCTTCAAAATCTATAAACTATTGTGTTTTATGTAAAGAAGTATAATATGCTCTGAGCAAGAAAGAGGATGACAAAGACCTTTGAAATAAAAATTACTACACAACAATAACAAAACAACTCTCAGTAGGTGAGGTGAAAAGCAAAGTGGATATGGCTAATGAAATGAGGTATTCTTATAGAAGAAAGACTTTTAAAAACGGAGTAAAACAACCCCATGAAATTTAGATACACAAATTATACCAAGTAGAAATTACAGGAAAAAAGCTCAAAACTCAGGGGAATAGAGGAGGACACAACAGAAAAAATTTCAGAGCTCAAGAAATGCAACAATCTTCAGACTAATAGGGCCCAATCAGTGCTCAATGGATGAATAAAGACAACCTCTTGAGGAACGCCTAGGTGGCTCAGTGGTTGAACATCTGCCTTCAGTTCAAGATCTGATCCCAGGGTCTGGGTCAGGGAGTGATCCTGGGGTCAGGGGATCTAGTCCCACAGCAGGCTCCCTCTGGGGAGCCTGTCTCTCCCTCTGCCTATGTCTCTGCCTCTTTCTGTGTCTCTCATGAATAAATAAATAAAATCTTAAAAAAAAAAAAAAAAAAAAAAAGACCTGCCTCTTGACAAGTCCTGGGATAATTTCAGACTTAAAGGTAGAATTCTATTCATTTCTAGAAAATAAGATAAAAACAAAAACTAGACTGCCTACAAAAACAAGAACACATAATTCTTCACCAGCAATGTCATTAGATTTTTGAGGGAAAATGATATTTTAAAATTAAATCTGTCTGAATAAACTATCTCGTTCACATTATCCACTCTCTCCCACTTCAGTTACAAATGTAATAGTAATAGTCTGGTGTATCCTCAACTCCTTTTTCTTATTCATACAAACATATGACAAATATATATTGTATTTGTTTTGTGATTATCTTTATAGAAATGGGATTATACAACATATATGCTACAATAAATAACCTTGTATAGATTGCCTTATAGTACTGTTTTAATTTCAGTGATACAGATTTTTCAAAGTTGCATGTGTATTTTTAATACACATTTGCAAATCATTTTCCCAAATTTCTATCAATATGCACATCTACCTCCAATGTGTAAGTATGCCTATTTTCCCAGTCTTATGGTTTTTTTGTCAGCATCAATGGTGAAAGATGTGAAAATATTTTTCAACCCAGAATTCTATAACTAGCTAAAGTACCACTTAAACATAACAAAATACAGACATTTGGACAAGCTAGGATTCTAAAAGTTCACTATCCACAGATTAGAGAATTACTCTTTGACCATATAGGGATAACAATATACAAAAAGACAGACATAAGAATCAATAAAAAGGTGTGCCTGGGTGGCTCAGCCAGTTAAGTGTCTGCCATGGGCCCAGCTCATGATCCCAACCAGGGTCCTGAGATCCAACCCTCAGCTCCTACTGAGCAGAGAGCCTGCTTCTCTCTCTACCTATGCCACTCTCCCTGCTCATGCTCCCCCTTGCTTGTGCTCTCTCACTCTCTGTCAAATGAATAAACAGAATACATATATAAAAAGAATTGATAAACATTAGTCAGCAATTAAAACACTGAAAAAGGCAACTAAATGTAGTAACTGTTGATAATTGTTCAAGGGATTATTACGAAAAGTTATATGTTACTTAATAATATGGGAACTAACAAGCCCAAAAGACTTCAACATGGAAGGTTAGACTAGTGGACACTGATTCAAAGAAAACCTTTTTAAAAACATATTAAAATGTTAAGGGTAACCAAATAAAATAGTGAAATAAGATACATAAATTTCAAATGTAGAGAATTAAAAAGCAAAGAAACTTAGATTAAATTTTTTTTTTAGATTAAATTTTTTTAAAATTTTATTTATTTATGATAGTCACAGAGAGAGAGAGAGAGAGAGAGAGAGAGAGGCAGAGACATAGGCAGAGGGAGAAGCAGGCTCCATGCACCGGGAGCCTGACGTGGGGTTCGATCCCAGGTCTCCAGGATCACGACCTGGGCCAAAGGCAGGCGCTAAACCACTGTGCCACCCAGGGTTCCCGAAACTTAGATTAAATTAAAATAAAAAGTAACAACAGAAGATAGCAAAGAGAAAATAAAAAGCAGAAAGCAGTCCAGATACATCAGTCTTCTCAATAAATATTAGAAGTTTATAAATTAAGAAAATGGCATTCACATTTGTTTTGTTTTGAAACAAGCTATACACTGTTTATAAAGGAAATGATGAGGTTAAAAATAAGGTGATAAAAAGATAAACTAGACAAATGTCAGTAACTACATACTATCAGAAAAATCAAAAGGAATTTAAGGCAAAAAGCACTACACCTACTTAGGATGAATGTTACATATAATAAAATATACAATTCACCAAGAAGATATAATATTCATGAACTTCTTTGCACACAACAAAATGGCTACAAAATACCTAACTTGTAAATATCTCCAAGTGTTAAGAGAAACTGACAAGTCACAGAGGGAGGCTTTAAACCCCCAAAAGTCAAGAGATCAAAGACAATATTCCAGTTTTCTTAAACTATCTCTTTTAAGATCACCCTTCTCTCACTTTAAAAAGAAAGGTTCCCCAACACAGATCTGCTGTCTCCATCAGTTTTTCAGCTCACTAACCTTGGAGCAATCTTCTTTATTCATTTATTCAGACTTCATATCAAAATTATCAAGAAATCCTATTGCCACCATCTTTAAATTACATCCATAATCCAATCACTTCTCACTACTGCTACCTTCAGGTCTCCTATTACCTCTCCCTATACTATTTCAATAGCTTCCCAATTTGGTCTTAGTGCATCTACTCTTACCAACCTACTGTCTATTCCTAACACAACAACCACAGGAATTGTTTTAAAACCTAAGACAGATAGTGTTCTTCAAAATCCTTCAATGGCTCTTGGTCTTATCCTCTTAGAGGAAAAAACACAACATCTTTATTAATAGCCTGTAACCCCCTACAAAAGTCCTTTCCAGCAACATTTTGACCCCACTCTTTACTCCTCTCCTCAGCTCACTTATTCAGTTCAAGTCACACTAGCTACCTACTATTCCTTGAACACATTCTCTCCCATGTTAAGGTCTTAGTATCATTGACTATTCCCCACTTAGAACACTCTGGCTTCCAGATACTCATGGCAAATTCCCTCATCTAATTCTAGCTTTTGATCAATCATTTTCTTTTGAATAATGCCTACCTAGACCATGTTGATTAAAATTATATCCCAAGCTCCCTCTTACCTTCTCTACTCTGCAGGCATTCTCAAATAAACTCATATTAGTTTATCCTTTTTTACCCCAAAACACTTTCTAACATACTGTACTTATTTATTTTGGTTATTGTTTGTGTATCCCTCTTACAGAACTAAGTTTCAAGGGCATAGATGTTTGTATTTGTTAATGGAATCTCTCAAGGGTCTAGAAGAGTGCCACCATTCAGAACCTTGGTACTGCATTGCTTTGATAATGCCATATATAAAAACTTCTGGATACCAAATAAAGAGAGATTTGGGAAATACATATTTCTTTCCCATGGCTGTAAAACAAACAATATAGAAAAGCTATATAGTCTTAATTCTCTGAAAAAACAACCCAAGACAAGATTCCAGTGTCTTATCTCTCTCACTTTGCCTTTTATCCCTCCATATTTACTTTTCCTTCTCTCATACCTTCCTCATTCCACTTCCCGGTTTTAGAATTAAAATTCAGAAATGAAAAAGTTGTCAACAATGACAGTATGACACCTGAATTTAAAGAATAAAGCCATATTTTTACTGAAAAGGGTTACTTTGATTTAGTGGAAAGACTGGCTTTGTTTAAACATGTTACATGGCCGACATTTTCTATAAGCTGAATGAATTAAATCTACAGTGCAAAGGTTTTGAAGAAATTAGATTTACAGCATGTATACAATATATAAACGTTGATAACTATTTTCACTCATGACAAAAACCCAAATGCCCACTTAAAGATGCCAGGTTTTCAAAATTCTCTTGGGAAATACATAAAGAAAAAAGTCCACGATTAAGTATATAGGGAGCACTATACAACAAGAAATTGACATTCTTATTTTAAACATAAACAGATATTATTATTTTAAAATATAAGTGGAACATTTATAAAATCTGACTATATATTATAATAACCACAGAGAAATTTCCAATAGAGATAGAAACTATGTAGACCATATTCTCTGGTCACCATGCAATAAAACTAAAAATTAGATCCAATTAAAGAGTTAATTAATATGTTATTTGCATCTCAATAAAACTGGGAGGAAAAGAGTATCTACCAAAACAAAACAAAACAAACAAGAGTGAACTAGAAAAAGGTTAAAGTATCTAAGAATGAAGACAGGAGACACAAAAAAACAGAAAACAGAGAAATGAATAGAGCCAAAAGAGGACATAGTAAAAAAGATGTAGCATATACTTCATGGGAATCCCAGAAGTATAGAAGGAAGAAAATAGGACAGAAGCAATCCTTGGAAAGTTAATGACTGAGAATTTTCTAAAACTGACCAAAGACATCAAGCCATGGTTTCTGGAGCATCAGGTACTCTAAGATGGATACACAAAAAGAAAAATATATCTAGATACATATAAAAGTGATGACAATGCAAAACAATGAGAAAATCTTAAAAGTAGCAGGAAAAAAATACCCATAACGAGACAATAATGAGCCTGAGGGGAAAAGAGCAGGTAGCTTCTGAAGTCCAAACACTAATCTGATGCTTTCAGCTAAATCATATTGTTCTCCTGTTGAACATAAAAATACCTCACAGAATAATCACTTCAGACAAGGCCAATGTGTAACACATATTACCATATATGCCCTTCTCTAACTGAGCTGATTGCTACCTTCTTTACTAATTATAAGCTGGGATACTAGCTTTAGTCTACCTTCTCTATTAATTAGTTAATATTAATTCATTAAAATGGTAAACATGATATGAAAACACAACATAGCAAGATGTGGAATGCAGCAAAAGCAGTACTCAGAAGGAAATTTATAGCTATAAACACCTACATTAAAAAAGGTATCAAGGAGTACCTGGATGGCTCAGTCACTTAAGCATCCGACTCTTGATTTCAGCTCAGGTCATGATCTCAGGGTTGTGAGATGAAGCCCCGAGTTAGGCTACCCCCTGGGCATGGAGTCTGCTTAAGATTCTCTTTCTCCCTCTGCCCCTTCCCCCCATGCTTGCAAGCTCCTTAAAAAAAAAAAAAAAAAAAAAAAGGTATCAAATCAATTGCCTAATTTCATACCTTAAGGAACAAGAAAAAGAACAGACCAAACCCAAAATCAACTGAAGGAAGGAATAAGAAAGAAAGATAAGATAAGAAAATATAAAAGTAGATAAAAGTTAGGTTTTGTTTTGTTTTGTTTTAGGATTTTATTTATTTATTCATGAGAGACACAGAGAGAGAGGCAGAGGGAGAAGCAGCAGGTTCCATGCAGGGAGCCTGATGTGGGACTTGATTCTGGGACCGCGGGATCACGCCTTGAGCCGAAGGCAGAGGCTTAACCACTGAGCCACCCAGGTGTCCAAAAGTTAGTTCTTTTAAAAAAATCAACAAAACTAACAAAGAAATCAACTGGGGGGGGGGGGGGGAAGAAGATGCAAATAACTAAAATCAGAAATAAAGGTAGGGACACTACTACTATAGACCTTAAAGAAATTAAAAGGATTGTAATAGAATATCATGAACAATTAGAAACCAGTAAATCAGATAATCAGGATGAAAAGGACAATTTCTAGGAAACACAAACCTGACTCAAGAATAAACAGAGGGAATCCCTGGGTGGCTCAGCAGTTTAGTGCCTGCCTTTGGCCCAGGGCGTGATTCTGGAGTCCCGGGATCGAGTCCCACATCAGGCTCCCCGCACGGAGCCTTCTTCTCCCTCTGCCTGTGTCTCTGTCTCTGTCTCTCTCTCTCTCTCTCTCTCTCTCTCTGTCTTTCATGAATAAATAAATAAATAAAATCTTAAAAAAAAAAAAAAGAATAAACAGAAAATCTAAATAGATCTACAACAGGTAGAGACTGAATCAGTAATCAAAAACCTCCCCAAAAGGAATAGTTCACGAGCAGATTGTTTCAACAATAAATTCTACCATTTAGAGAATTAACACCAATCCTTAAGAAACTTCCAAAAATGGAAGAGGAAACATTTCTTAAAATATTTTATAAAGCTAGCATTATTACCCTAAAACCTGCATTACCCTAAAACCAAAGCTGACAAAGATACTGAAAGAAAATTATAGCCCCTTATGAATACAAATGTAAAAATCTCAACAAAATACTAGCAAACTGAATCCAACAGCATATTAAAGGGATTATATGTTATAGCCAAGTGGGATTCATTCCAGCAATACAAAGATGTTTCAAAACAAGAAAAACAATCAATTAATATACCATATTAACAGAACAAAGGAAAAAAAACACATGGTCATTTCAATAAACACAGAATACTTGACAAAATCCAAAATTACTTAATGATGAAAACACTCAGCAAACTAGGAAAAGAAGGGAATTTCCCTAAATAATAAAAGGCATCCATGAAAAACTCAGAGCTACCATACTCATCAATAGTGAAAAACCAAGCTTTCACTCCACAGTCAGTAACAAGACTATCTGCTTTCACCACTGCTATTCAACATTGTACTGGAAGTCCTAGCCACAGCAATTATACAAGAAAAATAAATAAAAAGCATCCAAATATAAAGGAAGAAATAAAACTATCTCTATTTGCAGATGACATGATTTTATTTATTTTGAGAATACCACAGACTCCAAGCACACACAAACCCAATAAACGAATTCAGCAAACTGGCAGGTATAAGATCAAAACACAAATCAGTTGTTTCTCTATGCCAGCAATGAATGAGCCAAAAGGAAATTAAGAAAACAGTTCCATCTACAAAATCATTCAAATAAAATACCTAAGAATAAATATAGCCAAGGAGGTAAAAGGTTTATACACAAACAAAACATTGATGAAAGAAATTAAAGAAAGTGTAAATAAATGGAAAAACATCTTATGTTCATGGATTTGAAAATGAAATATTAAGATGACTGAACTTCCCAAAGTGATCTACAGATTCAGTGTAATTCCTATGAAAATTCTAAGAGCCTTTGTTTGCAGAAATGAATAAGCTGATCCTCAAATTCATGTGGAACTGCAAAGCGCTCTGAAGAGCATAAGCAATATTGAAAAGAAATAAAGTAGGATTACTCACTCTCATTAAAAACTTACTAGAAAGCTGTAGTAATCAAGTGTGGTACTGGCATAAGGGCAGACACAGAACCTACTGGCATAAGTCTGAGAATCCAGAAATAAACCCAAACACCCATGGCCACATGATTTTTAACAAAGGTGCCAAAATCATTCAGTGGGGAAAGAAAAGTCCTTTCAAAGTCATGGGACAAATGGACAATCACACGCAAAATAATGAAGTCCTATCTCATATCACATATAGGAACTAAATCAAAATGGATCAACACTAAAACTGAAACAGTAAAGCTCTTTGAAGAAGGCATAGGGATGAATCTTTACGATACAGGATTTGGCAATAAATTCTTAAACTTGACACCAAAAGCTTGATGAACAAAAGAAAAAAACAGATAATTTGGATTTATCAAAATAAAAGTTTCTCCATCAAAGAGCATTACTGAGATGTATTTGATAAGGATTTAGTATCCAGAATATATTAACAACTAAAAAACAAAAAGATAACCCAATTTAAAAATGGACAAAAGCTCAGCAGAGAACTAATGTGGAAGATAGCAAAGGAGGACCCTAAGCTCACCTCCTCCCATGGATACAATCAGGTAACACCCACATCAGTGTAAAAAACTCAGAAATGATTTGAAGACTGTTAGAGCAGACTGTCCACAGCTAAATGTAGAGAAGAAGGTAAGAAGGATGGAGACATCGTTGGGGGCCAAACTGACCAATAAAACTGTCTGTAGGAGGGAGGGATGCACAGGCACGGAGAAGGGAGAACAAGAGACCCCATGCCAGGCACCCCAGGCACAGGGGACCTACCCTGGGAATATGAATCCCCATAACATTTGGCTTTGAAAACCAGAGGGACTGGAACTTTAAAAATCAGAAGACTTGGTGCTAAGACAGGGCAAGAGGAAACTGAGTCCCTGTTCTTCAAGAGACAGCCCTACAAACAGCCCTGTTGATACAACACAGAAGCAACAGTTTGAAAAACACCTGGGGTTTATACAGGAGGGAGATTTGTTTACTAATCTCAGAGCATGTGTTGGAGGGGTCAGGATCTTTGGAAGATTTCTCCAGCAACAAAAGAGCTAGCAAGTGCCACTTCCCACCTGTGCTCTCTAACCTAGATGTAAGGATACTTGTCGGAACCAGTGCAGCACCAACACTCTCTACCTACCTAGTATGCTAACAGGCTACCCTGCCCCCACGCTCTTCTGCAGACTCAGTCCCTCCATCTCAGCCTGGACAAAAGTTCTCCCAGGGATCTGCAGGTCCCCTCCTGCAATAGGCTGGCATAGATCTTGCTGGCACTGTACCCTGCCCCCATGGTCTCCTGCAGACCCACAGGAGTCTATCCAAAGCAATGCCACAAGGGTGGCAGTGTGCAATCAGCCCTGCCAGGGACAAGTACAACTCCAAAATGACTCATTCTCCAGAGAGAGGGAAAAATAACCACACACACACACTAATTCAGCTGTGGCCCCAGCAGTGGGATGGGTGGTAGACATCTGGTCTGACTGCAGGCCTTGCCCACCAATAAAAGCTTCTCAGAGGCAACACAGGCAAAGCGTCCTGCAGATCAGTGCTACCAGAGCTCTGGCAAACACCTGGTCTGACTCAACTCAAGCCCAAGGTGGCCCAGACTAGCCCACTAACACCACAGGGACCAAACCCTGCCCATAACAAAGAGTGGCAAAGAGAGCCACTGCAGATGACTGGAATGAAGGCAAATGTGGCTCAGCCAAAACAGTAGGACAAAAGCAACACACATATGAGATACCCCTGAAATGCCAGGTTCTGGTGAACTGGGGACACTGCACTGCAGGGCACTACAAGACCTCTTCTTTATAAAGGCCACTACTTTTAAGAGCTGGAGATGCAGATGATTTTCCTAACACATAGAAACAGACAGAGTTAGCCAAAATGAGGAGAAAGAGGACTATGACCCAAATGAAAGAACAAGACAAAAATCACAGCAAGAGGGCTAAATGAAATGGAGATAGGCAATATGCCTAATAGAGAATTTAAAGTAATGGTCATAAAGATACTCACTGGACTTGAGAAAAGAGTGGAGGGCCTCAGTGAAGCCCTCAACAAAGAGGTAGAAAACATAAAACCAATCAGAGATGAAGAACTCAATAACTAAAATTAAAAACACACTAGAGGGAATAAATAGATTAAAAGAAGCAGAAGAATGGATGAGCAATCCAAAGGACAGAGTAATGGAAAGTAATCAAGCTGAAAAGGAGAGAGAAGAAATAATTTAAAAATTAAAACAAACAACAAACACGGATTAAAGGAACTTGGCAAATCCAAGTGTAATACCAGTCACATTATAGGGACCACAGAAGGAGACAGAAAGGAGGACAGAAAATGTATTTGAAGAAATAAAACTTCCCCAAATCTGGGGAAGGAAAACAAAAATCCAAATCCAGGAGACAGAGAGAGCCCCCCCAAAAATCAACCCAAGGAGGACCACACTAAAGCACATAGTGTTAAAATGGCAAAAAGTGATAGGATTTTTTAAAAATAAGAAAAAGGAAAACAGTTACATATGAGGGAAACCCCATAAGGCTATCGGTGGATTTTTCAGAAGAAACATTATAGGCCATAAAGGAGTGGTATGTTATATTCAAAGTGCTAAAAAGACAAAAACATACAACCAAGAATACTCTATCCAGCAAGGCTATCATTCAGAACAGAAGATAGTTTCTCAGACAAGCAAAAGCTAAAGGAATTCATTCCTACTACACCACTCTTACAAGAAATGTTAAATGTTAAAGGAAACTCTTTGAGTGGAAAGGAAAGAATATAAATAGGAGTAGGACTAGGAGGAAGCATAAAAAAAATGGATAAAGGATATAAATGGACATTTCTCAAAAGAAAATATACAAATGGCCAAGAAATCCATGAAAAGATGTTCAACACCTTGGCCATTTAAAAAATGCAAATGAAAACCACAATGAGATACCACTTCACACTCATTAGGATAATTTTTTGTTTTGTTCTTTTTAAAGATTTTATTTATTCATGAGAGAGACAGAGAGAAAGAGACAGAGAGAGGCAGAGATAAAGCAGAGGGCAGAGGGAGAAGCAGGCTCCATGCAGGGAGCCCTACGTGGGACTCGATTCCGGTTCTCCAGGATCACAACCTGGGCCGAAGGTGGCGCTAAACTACTAAGCCACTCAGGCTGCCCTCATTAGGATAGTTTTAATTAAAAAAAAGAAAAGCATGAAAAATAATGAGTGTTGATGAGAATATAAAGAAATAGAGACTCTTGTCCATTGCTGGTGAGAATGTAAAATGGTGCTTCCACTGTGGAAAACTAGTTTAGTGTTTTCTAAAAATAGGTAACAGAAAATTATCATTCAACCCAGCTACTCAACTCCTAGATTCATATACAGGAGAAATGAAAATTTATGTACACAACAAAACTGGTACATGAAAGTTTACAGGATCATTATTCATAATAACAAAAAAAAAAGAAATGAAGTACATGCTACAACTTGGATGAACATTGAAAAGACTATGCTAAATCCAAGAAGTGAGACATAAAGGTCACATATTGCATAATTCCTTTCATATGAAATATCCAGAATAGATAAAGTAAAGGGTATCAGGTGATAGTGGAAGGAGGAAGTAGGAAATGATTACATAATAGCTATAAAGGTGTTGAGACAATTTTGAAACAAGAGAGCTGGTGGTTGCATTATATTATGAATATACTAAACAATGAGTTGTATATTTAAAATGATTAATTGTATGATACATGAATTTCACCTCAATTAAACAAGAGATGGCAATATTAAAATGTTCCCATTTTCTGACAACCTCCAATTTATAGCAAACTTCTACTTCCTTAGACTGTCTCTAAAGTTACACAAAGTTCAAATCCTATAATAGGTTTTTTCTAATGCTCTCTTAAAAAGTACCCAAAGGTTCCCTATAAATACATGCAGAATTGCTCACTGCAACAAGTATAAAAACTATTAGTGTTCTTGATGGGCTTTTTGGCTAGAAGGCATTTACAAGATTAACAACAAATTTCTCAACAGAAATAACAGAAGCCAAAACACAAAGGGATAATATTGTAGTTAGAAGAAAACAAATGCCAGGGTACCTGGGTGGCTCAGTGGTTGAGCGTCTCTACCTTTGGCTCAGGTTGTGATCCTGGGGTCCTGAGATCGAGTCCTGCATCAGGCTCCCCGCATGGAGCCTGCTTCTCCCTCTGCCTATGTCTCTGCCTCTTTCTCTGTGTCTTTCATGAATAAATAAAATCTTTTAAAAAAGAACAAAACAAATGCCTACTCAGAATTCTAACCAGTAAAAACCTATCATTCAAAAGTGAAGGTGAAATACAGAACACGATGAGACAAAAAATACTGATAATTTCTCAGCACAGGTATTCTTCACAAAAAAGGAAGTGATTACAGATGGAGAACTAAAAATGCAGGAAAGAATAAAAAGTGATAAAAATGGTAACTATGTGGGTGGTTCAGTCAGTTAAGCATCCAACTCTTGGTTTTGGCTCAGGTCATGATCTAAGGGTCCTGGGATGGAGCCCTATGCTGGGCTCCCTGCTCAGTGGGGAGTCTGATTGTCTCCCTCTCTCTCTGCTCCTCCCCACACTCACACTCTCTAAAATAAACATTTTTTTAAAAACGGTAACTATGTGGGAAAATCTAAAATAATGACACAAAACAATGATGCTGTCTTACGGGACTTAAAATACACATACAGTTAAAAAAATATGGGTATTATAGAAAATAAATTGGGTAAAAGGAATATAATTAAAGTGTTTTAGTTCTCTGTAAAATATAAAATAGTTTAATTAGACTCTTACATGTCAAAGATGAATGTTGCAATCTCTGGGGCAGCAGTTCCCAAAAGTGTGATCTGCAGACCTCTAGGGGTCCCTGAGACTATTAGGGGATCTTTATAATCAGAACTATTTTAATAATAACATGAAGACCTTATCTGCCTTTTTCACTCCCAGTCTCTCAAAACTGTACAATGGGGTTGTTTACAGTCTATATGACTCATGATATTCCAAAAGATTAAAGCAGAAGCAGGTATAAGAATCCAGCTGTTTTCTACTAAGCTAGATAATAAAGAGATTTACAAAAATGTAAAACAATGCTACTCTTCCCACTAAGTTTTGTTTTGGGAAGTATGTTTTTCACAAAATTATATTATTTATGTTAACATTTAATGGAAAACTCTTCCCACAAACAATAAATTATCTGACTCAAAATGTCAACTGTGCCAAGGATGAGAAACATTGATTAACCAAATAAACAAGTTCTTTTTAAGAATTTAAATGAGTCTTGAGATCATAGAATTTGAAATTCTTGACCTAAATAAATAAAAGGACAATATGACATTCATGGACTGAAAGACAATACCACAAAGATGGCAACTCTATCTCAAATTAATGAATAAATTCAATTTTTGACAAAAAAACTGATAATGTGATTATAAAAATTTATATGGAAGTGCAAAGAATCAAGAACAAGATGGAAAGATTTGCCTTATTGAATCTAAAGACTTGCTATAATGCCATATAAGTTACAAATAGCATGCTTTTGGTTTAAGGGTAGATACAGTAAACCAATGGAAAAAAAAAAAAAACCTGAGCCCAAAAGCAGACCCATGTATATATACGGTCATTTGATTTATGCAAAGGTGATCCTGTTGAGCAGTGGGGAGACAATCTTTTCAATAAATGGTGCTTCATAAAATATATATCCTTAAGGAAAAGAAAAAAAGCAAAGAAAAAGTGACCTCTATACTCTACATTAATACAGTTGACTTTTGAACAACATGGGTTTGAACTACGTAGGTCCACTTAGACATGGATTTTTTTTTCAGTAAAACAGTACAGTCCTATGAATGTATTTTTCTTATACTTTTCTTAATAATTTTTACTCCAGTTTACTTTACTGTAAGAATACAGTACAGAACACATATACAAAATATGTGTTAATTGTTATCAGGAAGTCTTCCAATCAATAGCAGGCTATTAGTAGCTAAGTTTCTTGGGACTCAAGTTATATACTGATTTTCGACTATGCAGGGGTCAGTGTCCCTAATCCCCACGTTGTTCAAAGGGTCAAGAATATATACAACCAGTTCTAGTTAGAAAGTAAATCTAAACAAATGAACAATAAACAAAATAATATACAATAATAAGTTCTAGGTACAAAGTAGAAAGCAAAAAGCAGAATAATAAAGTCTCTAGGACACTGTCTTACAACCTCAGCACTAGTGACACTCTAGGCTAGGTAACTGTTTTGTGCACGTTTAGCATACTGTGTACTGTAGGATGTTTAGCAAGTATCCCTAGCCAACCACTAGATGCCAGGGGTACTCCATTCACCTAGTTGTGAAAACTAAAAAGGTCTCTGAAAGTTACCAAGTTTTCTGCACAGGAGTAGAAGGTGTGGGGTGAGAGAAGGAAGAACTGCCTCTAGTTAAGAACCACTGTTCTAGAAGATAATATAAGAAATACATTCATCTCCTGGGAGCAGGGAGGGAAAGACTTCTTAAACAGGATACAAGAAGCACTGACTGTAATGGAAAACAATGATAAACTGAACTCTATTAAAATTATGACCTTCCTTTCATCAAAAATAATAAGAGTAGGGCAAAAATCAAGTCAAAGTGGGATATAGTTTTCTAACAAATATAACTCAACAAAGGCCTTCTATCTAGCACCTATAAAAACTTCTAAAAACAAAAAGACAGAAACTCCAATAGGAAAAAAGGGGCTCATATCCACAAAGTATGTAACTCCTAAAAATTAAGAATATAGAAAACTCAATAATAATAGAAATAATAACAAATAAATAAATAAAAGGTAGATAGAAGAAACTTCACAAAAGAGAATATACAGTCAAATATTTATGAAAAAGTACTCGATCTTATTTGGAATCAGGGAAATATATTCTCCAGAAGGGCTACAATTGAAGAGGCTATTTATACCAAGTGCTGGTGAAAATACAGAGTTACATGAATCCTCACATCCCATTAACAGGACAGATACAACCATATTGTTGTATTGGAAACAATTTTTGTATTATCTTCTAAATTTGAACACATATACACCAATGACCCAGCTATTTGATTCCTGGTATATCTTCAAATAAATATTGTACATGTGCCCTGAGAAACACACAAAAATATTACTAGTATTATTCAATCCCAATGTTCAAAAGTAAAAAGACAGAAAATACAAGTGAGCTACAACTATATCTGAAAACATCACGTTTTGTGATGTTCCATGAACCTCCCAAACATAATGTTAAGCAAAATAAGCAGAGACAAAATAACCTTACTATATAATTCTATTTATATAAAAGTATAAAAGCAGGTCTTAAAAAAAAAAAGATATTCTTTGAAGCCAGGCCAGTAGTTCCTCCAAGGAAATAAGAAAGAATGAGTGACTAGGAAAGGAAACATAGGAAGTTTCTGGGTTGCTGGCAGTATTCTCTATCTTGATCTGTGGTGGCCATGGGGTGTTTACTTTGTGGTGATTCACTGAGCTGTATACTTATACAATGTGCACTTTCCTGTATGTATTACATTTGAATTTTAAAGACATGGATCACTATCTTTTATAAGCTGTATATGCAACCTACAATACAATAATTACACAAATGCTTTAGCTATTATGATATTAGACACCAACTAGGAGTAAAAGTCATGCCTGAGGCATAATAACTTTCTACATCTTACATTTCTGGATCTTTTCTCTATTTAAATAAAACAAATAAAATATCTTAAAAAGGATTGCCTTAGTTTTCAGTATGCTGCAGAAAGAAAAATGAAACACATTTATATATCCTATTTTCCTATTTGTTTAATTTACCTTGATCACCTGGAAAAATATCCAATCTCTTAGCTTTATATAACACAAAATAAACTACATACCTTGGAAAATGTTAACATTAAAAAAAAGCTGAAGATGCTTATTTCCAATATTAAAGGTATTTTCTTCTGATACTTAGAGACAAAGAAGATTAAGGCAGAATATAAATGATGCCTGAATTAAAAAGATATTTCTATCAAAAATTTGTAGGCTTCCCTCCCTATCAAACTACCTATCAAAATACCCCTTGGCATTTAATACAACTCAATTTTACAACACCAATTATTATTTTGTTTACAAATAAGAATCAAATATTTATAATATTAAGTTGCTTAATATCAAATTGATCCCCTCTGAATTTAATCATTTATGTAGAACAGCCATTAACAGCAGATTGATTCATTTTTAAGCCAAGTGGTGCCACCAAGTGGTGGTAAATTTTTTTCTGAACATAACCACTGAAACAACAGAAAAAGTTACTCTGAAATGTAATATTGGAATGAAAAAAATATCAATCCGACAATAAATTTTAAGTAAATAGGTTTGTGAAATATCTTGGTACAAAAGTTTAAAAACAAAACAAAAAAAAGGTCAATCTTTTTGGAAAACATTTGTATGAATTACCCTGAAGAACCTTTAAGTTTCAAAGTTAAATTTTTCTTGGAAAGTAAACAACTATGAATATGATGCTGCAGTGTTTACTTTTTGTTACTTGTCTTTTAATTCTCAATTTTCTTAAATGCTTTAGAAATTAGTGAAATGCACACACACACACACACAGTAAGAAACCTTAAGGTTTTCTTAAAAAACTTTATTTGAGGAGGGAGAGAGCAGAGGGAGAAGAGAATTTCAAGCAGAGGGCAGAGCCTGACCTGGGGCTTGATCCCATGACCCCCAAACCATGACCTGAGCCGAAATCAAGACTCAAAGGCTTAATCAGCTGAGCCACCCAGACACCCCTCAACCTGAAAGTTCTGTAACAGTATTATCCTCATTAAGTGTATGGAGAGCAGTCAAGGATCTGTTCCAGGCTTCTCCTTGGCTTATTAATCATCTTCCTATGCCTCTTCAAACTGTCTTCCCTCCATTTGCATGTCTCTGTGTCCAATACCCCTTTTTTCATAAGGACATCAGTTAGTTATAAGTGGATTTGCCCCATCCTCCCTAATGACCTACCTTTAACTTGATTACCTCTGTAAATACCTTATTTGCAAATAAAGTTTTACTCTGAGGCAATGCGGATTATGACTTCAACAAGTGAATTCAGGGTTGGGGAAAGTGGTACAAAAATTCAAGCAGTAACACTAATCATTTGTATTTTTGATGACTATTTTTTTTTCTTTAAAAAGACGAAATAGATCTTAGAAATTATTAAATGAGGGGCACATGGGTGGCACAGTTGGTTGAACATCCAACTCTTGGTTTCAGCTCAGGTCATAATCACAGGATCATGAGCTCAAGCCCCACATTGGGCTGCAAGATCAGTGCAGAGTCTGCTTGAGACTCTCTCTTCCTCTCCCTCTGCCTTTACCCCCATGCCCCATGCTCTTTCTCTCTCTAAAATAAATCTTTTTTAAAAAAGAGAAATTATAAAAGATGAATAGTTGCGATATTGTGATTTATAGGAAACATATTTGGTCTTCCCCCCTGTTTCTGGCATAGTGATCATAAAACCCTTAGGAATTCCTAGGGATAGAGAGTTATAAAGATGTCTTTTGTTATATTAAGGTGTGTTTTGGAAATCACCTAAGGTTGGGGACTTATAGCCAGAGGTTGCCATGCTAACCATGTGCCTGACCCACCTGAGCTCTGGAAGGGATAGGAGCTAGAGGCTGGATCAACTGTCATCAGCTAATGATTTAATCAATCCTGCAAATATAATGAAGTTGCCATAAAACCCCGAAAGGATGAGGTTCGGAGAGTTTCTGGGTTGGTGAACACAGGGATGTGCTGAGAGAATGGTGCACCTAGAGAAGACAATGGAAGCTCCACACTTCTTCCCACATATCTTGTCCTATGACCCTTCTGTCTGGCTGTTTCTTAGTTATATACCTTTATTATAAACTGGCTTTCTGAGTTCTGTAAGCTGCTCTAGCAAATTAATCAAACCCAACAGAATTGATGGGACCCTCTGATCTACAGTCAGTGGGACTGAAGTACAGGTAAAAGGTAACAGTGTGGACTTGCAACTGGCATCGTAAGTCTATGGACAGGGTTATGGGAACCTCTAATTGGTAGCCAGTTAGAAACACAAATGACAACCTGAGCTTGCAAATGGCATCTGAAGTTGAGGGTGAGAAGTCTCTTGGAGGACTGTAACATTAATTAACCTGTGAAATAGAATTGAGCCGGATTGTAGGAAACAAGGCCGCTTTCTGGAGAACTGCTTGGTGGTGTGGGGGAAACCATGCCTCCATACATTGGAATTTGTCTAGAACCTAATAATACTAGTTTACTTTCATGAACAATATCACCAGCAAAATAAATGACTAAATTTTAGTATAAAGCTATATACATAGATTATCAAAGTAATAAGTGCCATATAGTTCATGTCCAACCCAATTATAATACACTCAGTCCTAGACCTCATCCCCTGACACTTCTTATCACTGTACCCCAGCCATGCTGGCCTCCTTGCTGTTTCTTGACCAGGCCCCATGTACTTTGTATCAAATGCTCTTGGCCTGGAGTTCTTCCTTCAAGTATATGTGTAGGTTGGTTCCTTCCGTTCCCATGATCTCAATTCTCAGATCATCTTAAAACAGCACCCTTAGTCACCCTTCATCTCCCTTTCTCATTTTATTTTTCTTCCTAGCACTTACTATACTCGACAGATTATATTGTTATTTGATTATCTGTTTTTCTTTCCCCCACTGCAAAGTAAACTTGAGGGCAAAGACTAATGTTTTATTCACTGATGTACCCCTGACATCTAAAAACAAAACCTAGTGACTACTGTATTTGTATACTATCACAAGCAGAAAGAATGTTTAAAAATGAATGCATCTGTTTCCTAATTGGATCTATCAGTTCCTTTCTAATCAGTTCTTCACATCTAGAGGCAATGTGACCTTTTCAAGCTCACCATTCCTCTATGGAACCCATTTTCCTCTCTCACAGGACACAGTCTCAAACCTTTATCATAGCTGAAAAGGCTTTGCTGGGCTCTGCCCACCTTTCCATCTGCTCTTACACTTTACCCCTCACAGTTCTCAGGGATTCAATCACTCTGGCCCTCTCTCAAATTCCTCAGTGTGTTCTGCCTCATCACAGGGCCCCTGCACATGTAGTTCCTCTGATCTGGAATTCTCTGCTCTCCTTTCCCCAGCCCTTCATCACATAAATGTAGTTAACCTTAACTCCTGAGCTTCCTTCAGATCATAGCTCAAAATGTCACTTACTCTGGAAGTCTTCCTCAAGCACTCCATGTCAAGTTCTTTTGTCATACGCTTTTGAAGGACTATTTCTTTCAGAGCTCTAATGCCTTTCAAATATTTAATTGATATCATTTTTGATTAATGTATTTCTCCCAATGAACCCAAGTTCCAACAGAACAGGAACTACATTTTTGTTGTACATACTGTGTTTTGAGCAACTGGAAGGTGTTTGAATACCTAAATGAAGGGACAGAGACAAAGCAGCAGGCTAACTATTAGTAAGTGAATAATTAAAGCCTGAAATCAATCGATTATGGGAATCAACAAAGCAAACTTTTTTTTTTTTTTTTTTTTAATTTATGATAGTCACAGAGAGAGAGAGAGAGAGGCAGAGACACAGGCAGAGGGAGAAGCAGGCTCCATGCACCGGGAGCCCGACGTGGGATTCGATCCCGGGTCTCCAGGATCGTGCCCTGGGCCAAAGGCAGGCGCCAAACCGCTGTGCCACCCAGGGATCCCCAAAGCAAACTTTTTTATTGACTTTGTTTTATCTAGACACACTGCCCACTTCTGGCTATCTGCTTCTCCCTCCTAGCCATCAGTGTATGCACAAGAGAGAAAAACTTACTTAATATTTCTACAAATTGGAAAATATGAATAATATAAATTTTTGTAACACTTATTATTGTATCATTAACTTTCAGGTTGCCTTAATAACAATAGAACAAACTTTTATACCTTTTTTTTGACAATATCATAAAAATTAAAATGGGTCATAATGAATTTTTAGAACAAATTCATATCATAAATGATATAAAAGTAAGGCTGTAATACCCTCCCAGATCTATGATATTTTTAATAAAATCTTTAAAATACTTTCAGATGGCAAAGGTGCATAATTACTTGCCACAATAAACCAAAAAGTTACATACTGGACTTGACGTTTTACATCTTTGTATTCTAAAAGTATGTTAAATGTTTATTACAAAAAAAATTTTTATATAATTTCCTTTAACTCAACTCATTCAGTTATATAGAACATTTTGAATGCAATGTTACAGGCTGAATTTGCTGTCCCCCTCCAATCATATATTGAAGTCCTAACTCCTAGTCCTAACTGAGATTACAGCTATATCTAGGGACAAGACCTTTAAATAGGTAGCTAAAATGAGGCTATTAGGGTAAGCCCAAATCCAATTTGACTGGTGTCCTTACAAGTAGAGATTAGGACATATGACGAAACACCAAGGATACATATACACAAAGAAAAAGCCAATTAAGGACATAACAAGAAAATTGACATCTAAAGCCAAGGAGAGAGGTCTCATGAGAAACCAAACCTGCCTTGGACTTCTAGCCTTCAGAACTATAAGAAAATAAATTTATGTTGTTCTAGCCACCCAGTCCATGGCTCCCTAGGAGACCAACACACTCATCTCATATTGCAGTATGAAGGTTCTAGTCTACTGTAATCTATGTGAATGACTAATAATTTTTGGCCTATGAATACAACAAACTAAGGTTACCTCCACCACGCTTTCTTTATGCTAAATGTTGGGACTCAAAAAAGATTATGTAGGCAGATTTACCTAAGAAAAAAATCTGGTCCTACCTACTTGTATTACTGCATCCTGTGCGGCAATGAGGTGGATCTCTATCTGGACAGGTATGCCCATCCATTTCCTTAATGGGCAGAAGAGAACAACTTAGCTATCATATACCTGAAGTAATAAACATGTGGATCTCCTTTGAGACCATAATATAAAATGCTTTACATTCAAGGTCCCTGCAAATGACCTTAATTAATTAAAATAGTTTGGCTAACTGTCCTTTTCTGTGGCTGAGGAAACTGTGAACTAGTGGTCAAAACTAACCATGCTAAATCAAGTCTTTTCAAAAACACAGATTGCCAGAACTTCTTCCCTAGAGTTTCTAATTCAAATTTGTTATAGTTTCTCAGTTTCCATAGTTTTTTTTAAGTACCTCAAGACAACTCTAATATGCAGTCAGAATCATCTAAAACAGGCTTTCCAACCAATATACTTATATATTAAAAAGAAACTCCTCACTGAGAGGGGCACTTGATAGGATGAGCACTGGGTGTTATACTATATGTTGACAAATCAAACATCAATAAAAAAATATAGAAATTAAAAAAAAAAAGCAAGAAAAATTCCTAGGGAGCTAAATGTGCAACCATGACTGAAAATCACAGTGCAGAATCCAGGTATCATATGACTATAACACGTTGTGATTAATATGAGGTATGCGCAACCAAATATTGGTAATATATGAATGATTACTGAAAAATATATTATCAAAGTCACTGAACAGTACTGAATACAGAATAAAGAATACTATACACTGCAGTATGGCTTCATTATGAAAGGTATCGGTGAGCCCTCAATTACCTAAGTAGAAAAGGGAATGAAAACATCAACAAAATACAGCAAAAAATTCAACAGTACGTTAAGTGTATACACTATGACTACAGGAGGGTTTATTACTGGAATGCAAGGATAGTCCAACCTAAGACAATCAATATAATATACATTAACAAAATAAAGGATGAAAACAACATGATTTTCTCTGCTGGTGCAGGAAAAAACAACGGACAAAACTCAACCTTACTTCATGATAAAAACACTCAACAAACTAGGAATAGAAGTAAACTACCACAACATAATAAAGGCAATATGTGGAAACCCCACAATTTACATTGCACTCAAGGGCGTAAGACAGAAACCTTTCCTCGAAGATCAGAACAAGACAAGGATGTCCATTTTTACTGTTTCTACTTAACATAGTGCTGGAATTCCTACCAAGAGCATAACTAGGCAAAGAAACAGAAACAAAAGGCATTCAATCTGGAAAAGAAGAAATAAAGTTATCTGTTTGTAGATGACATGATCTTATATGTAGAAAATTCTAAAGATTCTACAAAAACACTAATACATGAATTCAGCAAAGTTGCAGCATATAAAAATCAACACACACTTTATCTTACATCACTTATAAAAATTAACATAAAATGGATTAAAACTTAAATATAAGACTTGAAACCATGAAACCTCTAGAAGTAAAACACAGTATGACACGGGTATTGGCAATGACTTTTCGGATGACATCTAAAAAACAAGCAACAAAATAAAAAACAAACATGGAGGACTACATTCAACTAAACTAAAAAAGCTGCAAGGCAAAAGAAACAATCAACAAAGTGAAAAGACAACCTACAGAATGGGGGAAAATATTTCCAGGCCATATATTTAATAAGATGTTAATATCCCAAATATATATAAAAGACCCCATACAACTCTGTAGCTAAAAACCAAATAACCCAATTAAAAATGGTCATAGGATCTGAATAGACATTTTTCCAAAGAAGATATATAAATGGCCAACAGGTACATGAAAAGATGCTCAATACCACTAGTGATTAAGGAAATGCAAATCAAAACTACAACAAGGTATCACCTCATGCCTGTTAGAATGGCCATGATCAAAAAGACAAGAAATAACAAAAGCTGATAAAAACAAAGAGAAAAGGAACCCTTGTGTGGTACTGGCAGGAATGTAAATTGGTTTAGACGCTATGAAAAACAGTATGGAGGTTCCTCAAAAAATAAACTACCCTATGATCCAGCAATTCCATTTCTGGGTATATATCCAAAGAAAACAAAAACACTAACTTGAAAAGATAACTGCCACCACTCTATGTTCATAGCAGATTATTTACAACAGCTAAGATATGGAAACAACCTAAGTGTCCATCAGTGGACAAACAAAGAAGTTGTGGTAAATATATACAATAGAGTATTATTCAGCTATAAGAAAGGAGAAAATCTTGCCACTTACAACAACCTAGATGGACCGTGAAGGCACCATGCTAAGTAAAATAAGTCAGAGAAAGGCAAACAATGCATGACCTCATTCATCTACACGTGGAATCTAAAAGGAAAAAAAAGAAACAAAAAATTCACAAAGAGATCAGATTTATGGTTAAAAGAGGCAGGGTGGTAGTGGGAGAGGGAAATGGGAGAAAGATGGCCAAAAAGTACAATTTCCAGATATAAAATAATTAAGTACTAGAAATGTACTGTATAACACAATGACTACAGTTGACATTGCTATAGGATATATCGGAAAATTGAAAGTGTAAATCCTAAGAGTTCTCATCACATGAAAACTAATGACACTAAATGACACTAAACTAATGACAATAATCATTTCACAATGCTGCTGACCCCTGAACAACACAGGTTTGAACTGTATGGGTCTAGTTACAAGCAGATATTTCATAGTACACTATTGTAAATGTATTTTCTTTTCCTCATGAATTTCCTAATAACATTTTCTTTTCTCTAGCTTATTTTATTTTAAGAACAGTATCTAATATATATCACATGAAGTATGTAGTAATCCACTCTTCATGTTATTGGTAAGTCTTCTGATCAACAGTTGGCTATTAGCAGTTAAGTTGCCATGAAGTCAAAAGTCATACATGGATTTTCTATTGTAGGGAGTCAGCACCCTTAGCCCCCACATCATTCAAACCATTATGATGTAGAACTTAAACTTATATAGTGATGTATGTGAATTATATCTCAAGAAAACTAAGAAAAAAAATTAAAATAATACAGAAAAAAAAAATCAACATGCAAAGGTCAACTGCATTTCCATAAATAGACAATGACCATTCTGAAAAAACATTAAGAAAGCAATACCATTTACAAAAGCATCAAAAAGAATACAATACTGGGGCTCTTCAGTGGTGCAGTTAAGTGTCCAACTCTTGATTTCAGCTCAAGTATCCATCTTGGGGTCATGAGTTCAAGCCCCATGTTGGGCTCCACACTGGGTGGGGAGCCTACTTAAAAAATTAGTTAATTAATTAATAATTTTCTTTAGAAAAGAGTATTTAGGAATAAACTTAACCAAAGACGCTAAAGTCTTATATACTGAAAACATTGTCAAAAGAAAGTAAAGATGACAAAAATAAGTGAAAAGACATCTAGTGTTCATGGATTAGGAGACTTAGTAACATTAAAATATTAATACTACTCAAAGTAGATTTAATGCAATCCTTATGAATATCCCAGGGGCATTTCTACAGACAGAAAATTTCATTCTAACACTTACATGGAATTTCAAGGGACCCTAAATAGTCAATCTTGAAACTGAACAAAGTTACAGATCTCACACTTCCTGATTTTAAAACTTAACCACAAAACTACAGTAATCAAAACAATGTGGTAGTGGCAGAAAGACAAACATACAGACTAATGGACTATAATAGATAGCTCAGAAATACATTCTCACTAAAAAGGTCAAATGATTTTTGACAAGGATGCCAAGAACATTCAAAAGGGATAGACAGTCTTCTCAACAAATGATGCTGAGAAATTCAAATAAACATGCACAAGAATGAAATTGGACTCTTTCAAATGCTGAATCCATTTCACATACCTGGAAATAAACCCCACCTGTTTGTAATGTGTAATCGTTTTTATACATTGTTTGGCTCAACTTGCTAATATTGAGAACTTTTTGCATCTAAGTTTATCACAGATGTTAATCTGTAGAGTTTTGTTTTTGTACCGCATCCATCTATTTTTTTTATTATCAATGTAATGTTAGCTTCATAAAATGAAATGGAAAGCATTTCCTCTTCCATTTTCTGGAAAGGATTATATAAAACTGGTGTTATTCTTCTTAAAATTGTTTAAAATAATTCTCCAGTTTGGAATTTTCCAGTGAAACTCTCCATCTTGGCCTAGAGATTTCTTTCTTGGGAACTGTGTCACAATTCTAAATTCAATGCCCTTAACAATTACTGGGCCATTAAACATAAATTTCATATTGAATGAGTTGTGGTTGGTTTGTTTTTCAAGATACTGGGCTATTTCATCCAAATTGTTAAATTTCTGTAAATTGTTCATAGCAAGCTCTAATTATCCTTACAATGTCTAAAAGGATCTACAGTGATATCCCGTTACATGACTAAATTGGTAATTTTTATCCACTTTCTTTTTATCTTTGTCAGTCCTGCGGAAGCTTATCAATTTTGTTGATTTTTCATATTAAGTAGCTTTTTGTTTCAGTGATTTTTCGCTTTTTAATCTCATTTATTTCTACTCTTAAATTTATTATTTTCTTTTTCTGTTTGCTTTGGGTTTCTTTTACTTCTCATTTTCTATTATATGAAAATTTTCTTTTCAAATGTAACATTTAATGCTGTAAATTTCTCAGCAATGCTTTAGCATATTTTCATATGCTCTATTTTCATCTTCAGTAAGGTTTTTTTTTTTTTAATTTTGAGAATTTTTAGGCCATGGATTATTCAGAAGTGTGTTAATTTTCAATCGACAGATTCTCCTGTTACTGATCTCTAATTTGATTCCAATATGGTAAGAGAATATATTTTGTATGATTACCATTCTTCAAATTTGTTTTTTCTTTCCCCATTCTTCAAATTTGTATTGTTGAAGATGTTGTCTATCTTCAGGAGTGTTTAAGGAATACTTGAATAAAATGTATATTCCTATTATATTGCTAGATGGCATGTTTTATATACATCATTTAGATCTTATGGTTTACTGTTTTCAGTTTTTTTATATTCTTGCTGATCTTATGCCTAGTAGTGGTATCAGTTGTGGAAGAGAGTATTAAAGTCTTCAATTATAACTGTGGAATCATCTCTTCCTTTTTCAGCTTTATCAGTTTTTTGTTTTGTTTTGTTTGCTTGTTTTTTAGTGTAGATTACAGCTCTATTGTTTGGTACACACACAACAAGGGTTGTGGAACTAGGGTTCCTCTTGGACCCTAGTACTTTTCTTTGTTCTGAAGTCTACTTTACCAGAATTTAATGTAACTATTCTTGCTTCTTAGTTAGGTTGTTTGTATGGTATAATCTTTCTATCTTTTCATTTTTAGCCAACTTATGTCACTGAATTTGAAGTAAATTTCTCATAAGCCTACATTAGTAGAGTTGTATGTCTTTTATCCAGTGTCATTTTCTTTCTTTTGACTGATATATTTATACCATTTACATTTTTTTAAGGCTTTATTTATTTATTCATGAGAGACAGAGAGAGAGAGAGGCAGAGACAGAGGCAGAGAGAGAGAAGCAGGCTCCATGCAGGGAGCCTGATATGGAACTCAATCCCGGGTCTCCAGGATCACGCCCTGGGCTGAAGTTGGCGCTAACCCATGGAGTCACCCGGGCTGCCCTACCATGTACATTTAAAGTAATTTCCAATCTTCAGATTAAATGTGCCTACTTACCTGTGGCAGGTATGACTATGTTAGAAGAGCCACTTCAAAACCACAAGAATAATGACTCAATATAGAGAACATCAATAAAGAAATAAAAAAAGAAACAGTTAATTTATAAAACAAATTCTGGAGATGAACAATAATTAAAATGAAAAATTCACTAGTGACCTTCAAAAGATTTGAGCAAGCAGAAGACCATCAGTGGATATGAAAGTAGGTAAACTGAAATTAACAATTTGAGAAGTAGAAAAATAAAATGAAGAAAAATGCAGAGCCTAAGAGACCTGTGGACACCATCAAGTATACCAGCCTATTTATAATGAGACAAAGGAGGAGAAAAAGAGGTAGAAAGAGTATTTCAAAAAAATAATGGTGATAAATATCCAAATTTTGATAAAAGGCATGAAGCTAAACAGCTAACAAACTCAACAAGCTCCAAGTAGGAAAACTCCAGGGATGCCTGGGTGGCTCAGCAGTTGAACATCTGCCTTTGGCTCAGGGAGTGATCCTGGAGTCTTGGGATTGAGTCCCACATGAGGCTCCCTGCATGGAGCCTGCCACTCCCTCTGCCTGTGTCTCTGCCGCTCTAATGAATAAATAAATAAAATCTTAAAGAAAAAAAAAAAAAGGAAAACTCCAAATAGATCCAGACTAAGTCACGTTAATATAAAATGGTCAAAACACAAACACAAAGAATGAGTAAAAGCAGCAGGAGAGAAGCAATTAGTCACATACATTGGGCCCTAAATAAGATAAAAAGCTAATTTCTCATCAGATACCATGGAAGCTACAAAGCATCAACATAATAAGGTGTGAAAAGAAAAAACTTTTTAACCAAAAATTCTATACCCAGCAAAATTATCCTTTAAAAAAAGGATTAAGAGAGCCTCAGAAAAACAAAAGCTACAGAGTTAACCACTAGTAGACCTGCCTCTCAAGAAATGTTTGAGAGCGTCCTTCAAGCTACGATGAAAGTACACACTAAATGAGAACTCAAAACTATAAAAATAAAGAACAATAAAGACAACTACCCAGGTAAACAAAGAAGCCAGTACTACTGATAAAGTAACTTGAAACAGTAGAACCAAAACAGAAGACAGATGGAGTTACATAGAAACATTTACATTACAGGTACAAAGCTAGTATTACATTACATTACACGTACAAAGCTAGTATTAATTTAAGCTAGATTATTATAATCTTAAAATGTTAATTGTAATTGCCAAGGTAAACACAAGAAAATAACTAAAAAATACACATGAAAGGAAATGAGAAGGAAGTCAAAATGATGCACAAGACAAAGATCAATCAACATACCCAAAAAAGCAGTAATGGATAAAATAACCACAGAGATTATCAATGAGGAACAGAGAACTTGAATAACACTACAGAACAAGTGCACCTGACATACAAAGAATAATCTACCCAACAACAGCAGAATATAATTTATTTTCAAAGTATATACGGAACATTATGCCACAAAACAAGTCATAAGGATTCAAGACTGAAATGATACAAGTACCTTTTCTGAAATGAAACTAGAAATCAACAGCACAAAAGAAAATGGAAATCCACAAATCTGTGAAAATTTAACACTCTTAAATAACCAATGGGTCAAAACAAAGAAAAACAAGAAATTATAAAATACTGAGACAAATGAAAATGAAAACACAACATACCAAAACTTGAGGGTCACAGTAAAAGCAATACTAACAGGGAAGTGTACAGTTGTAAATATTTAGATTAAAAAAGAAAAAAGAGGGACGCCTAGGTAGCTCAGTGGCTGAGTGTCTGCTTTCAGCCCAGGGAGTGATCCTGGAGTCCTGAGATCAAGTCCCACATCAGGCTTCCTGCATAGAGCCTGCTTCTCCCCTCTACCTGTGTCTCTGCCTCTGTCTCTCATGAATAAGTAAAATCTTTTTTAAAAACAATTTTAAAAAAAGACCTTAAATCAACAACCTAATTTTACAACTCTAGATATTAGAAAAGGGAAATATTAGCCCAAAGTAAGAAGAAGGAAGCAAATAATAAAGATCAGAGAAGAGATAAATGGAACAGAGAACACAAAAACAACAGAAAAAAACAATGAAATAAAGGGTTGGCTTAATGAAGAGATCAACAAAACTGATAAATCCTCTGCTAGGAATTAATTAAGAAAAAAAGAAAGGAGTCAATTAAATAAAAAAAATGAAAGATGTTGTTATAAACAATGTTACAGAAACGAAGAGGATTATAAAAAAAAGTACTTTGAACAAAAACAGTGGGATAACCAAAAAGAAATGGATAAATTCCTAGGAACATGCAACATAGGAAGACTTAATCATGAAGCAATAAAAAAGTATGAGCAGACCTATAACTTGTAAGGAGATTAAAGCAGTAATCAAACCCTACTTCCTGAAAAAAGGAAAGTCCAAGACTAAATGGTTTCGCTGGAGAGTTCTATCCAATATATTGAACGAATTAACACCAATACTCTTGAAACTCTTCCCAAAAGAGGAGGAAACGTTTCCAAGCTCATTCAATGAGGCCAGCATTACACCGGTACCAAAGTTAGACAAAGACACAAGAGAACTACAGACCATTATCTTTGATTAATATTGATAGCAAAAAATTCTGAACTAAAAGTAAAAGTGATTTCAAAAGCACACTGAAAGGATTGCTACACCATGAGTAACTGGAATTTATTATTGGAACGCAAAGATGACTGAACATATGAAAATCAATCAGTGTAATATACTACACTTAACAGAACGAACAAACACAACATAAATCATCTCAACTGATGCAGAAAAAAACATTTAACAACATGCAACACCATTTTATGATTTAAAAAACTCTCAATAAACTAGGAATAGAAGAAATCTACCTAGACATAATGAAGTCCATTTACAAAAAAGCACACAGCTAAAAATCATACTCAGTGGTGAAATACTGAAAGTTTTCCCTCTAATATCAGGAATAAGATAAGGTCGTCTGCTCCTGCTACTCCTCATCAAACACAGTACTAGAAGTCCTAGCAAGAGCAGTTAGGCAAGAAAAATAAATAAATAAATTAATTAATTAATTAATTAATTTAAAAAAAAAAAAGCATTCAAATTGGAAAGGAGGGACGCCTGGGTGGCTCAGCGGTTTAGAGCCTGCCTTTGGCCCAGGGTGTGATCCTGGAGTCCTGGGATGGGGTCCTGCATCGGGTTCCCTGCATGGAGCCTGCCTCTCTCTCTCTCTCTGTGTCTCTCATGAATAAATAATTTAAAAATCTTAAAAAAAATTGGAAAGGAAATTCTCTTTATAGATACAACCTTTATAGAAAACCTGAAAATACCACAAAAAACCGTTAAACTAATAAACAAATTCACCAGTGTTGTAGGACAGAAAATTAACACACAAAAGTCAGATGTGTCTATACTTAACAGTAAACAACCTCAAAAAATTTATCCATCTCATTTAAAAAAGCATCAAAAAGAATAAAAACTTAAAAATAAACTTAAGGAGTTTATTCAAGGAGATGAAAGACTTGTGCACAGAAAACCACAATGCTGAAAAAAGTCAAAGAAAACAGAAACGGAAAAATATCCAGTATTCAAGTATTGGGAGACTTAATTTTAAGATGTCCATATTATCTAGATACAACATAATCACTATCAATCCCAGTAGCATTTTTTTTTTTTTTGCAGAAGTAGATAAACTCACTCTAAAATTCATATGAAATATCAAGGGATCCCAAAAGTCAAAGCAATTTTGAAAAAAAAGAACGAAGTCATACGTCTCATATCTCTTAATTTAAAAATAAACTTACAATGCTACAGTAATTAAAACATTCTAGTAATGGCATAAAGATAAATAGACCAAAGGAATGGGAAGACAGACCCTGGAAATACACGTACAAATCTCTGCCAAGGATGCAAGACCATGCGATGAAAAAGCGACAGTCTCTTCAACAAATGGTGCTGGGAAAACTGGATAAACACATACGAAAGGATGAAGATGGATCCTTCTTTTACACCATAAATAAAAAATTTACTCAAAGTGAATTAAAGATCTAAATATTAAGACCTAAAACTATAAAACTCCTAGGAGAAAATAAGAGAAAAAGCTTTGCAACATCAAACTTGACAATAATTTCTTGGATACCAGAAACAGAGACAACAAAAACAAAAACAGACTGAAGTATATCAAACCTAAAAACTTGTATATCAAAGGACACGATCAACAGGGTCAATATGCAGGTGATCTATAGAATGGGAGAAAATACTACCAAGCTGCGGAAGGAACTAATGTCTAGAATATATTTTAAAGTTCCTACAAAAAAAATCCAATTAAAAAATGACCAAAGTAAAAAAAAAAAAAAAAATGACCAAAGTACTTGAATGGATGTTTGTCTAAATATGATCTACAAATGGCTAACAAACATATGAAAAAATGCTCAATATCATTAATCATCAGAGAAGTGCAAATAAAACAATGAAGTATCACTGCACATTCATTAGGATGGTTGTGTTTTCAAAACAACAAAATCACAAATGTTGGTGAAGATGTGTGTGCTGTTGGTGGGATTGTAAAGTGGTACAGAAACAGTATGGAGGTTCCTGGAAAACTTAGAACTATAATGATCCAGCAATAATACTTTGAGGTATATATTCAAAAAAATTTAAAGAGTCTTTTTTTTTTTTTTTTAAAGATCTTATTTATTTACTTGCAAAAGACACACATGGTGGGGGCAGGGGAGAGGCACAGACACAGGGAGAGGGAGAACAGGCTCCATTCCATGCAGGGAGCCTGACGTGGGACTCGATCCCGGGTCTCCAGGACCACACACTGGGCTGAAGGCGGCGCTAAACTGCTGAGCCACCCGGGCTGCCTAAAATTTTATTAAAGAGTCTTGAAGAATGTTTGCACACCCATGTTCATATCGGCACTATTCACAATAGCCAAGAGATGGGAGCAACCCAAACATCTACTGATGGATGAATCAATAAAGGAAACGTGGTATATGAATACAATGAAATATTATATAACCTTAAACAAGAAAAATCCTGTCACATGCACCAAACTGATGAACCATAAGAACATTACACTAAGTGAGATAAGCCAGTCACAAAAAGACAAAAAGTGTATGATTCCACCTACATGAGTTATATAAAATAGTCAAATTTATGAAAACAGAAAGTAGAATGTGGTCACCAAGGGCTGGGAGGAGGAGCAAAAGGGGAAATGATTGTTTAATAATAGGTAGAGAGTCTCAGATTTGCAAGATAAAATAGTTTTGGATATCTGTTTCATAAAAATGTTAATATACTTAATACTATTAAACCATATACTTAAAAAAATAATTAAGATGTGCATAGTAACACTATTCAAAATAGCCTAAAGGTGTAAGCAACCCAAATGTCCATCCACAGATGAACAGGTAAAGAATATACAGCATAGCCATACAATAGAATATTACTCAGGCATAAAAAGAAATGAAGTGCTGGGGCGCTTGGGTGGCTTAGTCAGTTAAGTATCCAACTCTTGGTTTCAGCTAAGGTCATGATCTCATGGGTCCTGAGATGGAGCCCCAGGTATGGCTCCCAGCTCAGCAAGGAGTTTGACTGAAGGTTCTCGCCCTCTGTCCCTTCCCCTGGCATGCACTGTCTAAAACAACTAAATCTTTAAAAAAAAAAGGGGGGGGGGTAATGAAATACCCATATGCTACAACATGGATGAACCTCAAACACGTTATGCTGCAACTGGCTAGCTCATTTGGTAGAGTGTACAGCTCTTGATCTCAGGGTCAAGAGTTTGAGCCCCATGTTGGGTTCAGACCAAGGTTGTGGCAATACAGTTAAACACACCAAAAAGGTCAGACTCCTGGGTAAATACAGGACCTGTTATGGTGCGTCCCTCAGGAAAATGGTGAGAAAGAGTGAAATAAGCCAGATGACAAGTACACTTGCTCCTTCTGTGGCAAAACCAAGATGAAAAGACAAGCTGTGAGGATCTGGCATTGTGGTTCCTATATGAAAACGGCAGCCAGTGCTGCCTGGGCCTACAACTACAACACCATTTCTGCCCTCACACTGAAGTCTGCCATCAGATGACTGGAGGAGACCAAAGACCAGTAGAAGCTTCACCATTTGAAACACTGCTAGCCTATAAAAAATGGGTCAATTCTGTAACAAAACTACTTTGGTTTGTTATTAAATTCATTAACTGGATGTTCCAATTTGCACTGCATTGATTTTGCTTTCTCAAAAGACTTGGAAATTTAAAACCCTTCTAATTTTTAATGGAAAAGCATACTGAGGTAGGCTATCCTAATACAGTACTTTTTTTCTATAGTCAAATGATAAATGACATAATAATATAAGCCTTAGAGGTTAGGTATGTGTCTTTGCTTTCCATAGATAAGTGTTATCTTTGCCAGTTCCACTTCTTTGACATACATTAGTTTAGGCTGTGCGGACTTTTGTTTTTAGATCATTAATTTTTTTTAATCTTTCTAAAGGTAGAATGACATATACTGCCTCCTAACTTTTGGGTGTTTTGACTGACCACACATTTCATCAGCATCTTCAGAAAACAGAATGAAACAATTAGAATTTTAGAACAAATTTTGCAGATGTCTATAACATTCTCCATTTTTCAGTTTGCACAGAAGGACTGACAGGATTAAGTTACTCAAATTGATATAGTCACACTAATAAAAATGAAGTTCCATAGAGGAAACACACAATGAGATAACACCACACACCTTTCAAAATGCTACAATAAAAAAATTTTTTTTAAATTACTTTCAGCACCTAATGCTTGCAAGAATGTGGAGAAACTAGATCACTTAAAAAATGCTGAAAAACAATTTGGCCATTTCTATTAAACCTAAACATGTAACTAGCATATGCACTCAGCAATTGCACTCTGGGGCATTTATTCTAGGGAAATGAAAACTGATGTTTACACATAAACTTGTACTCAAATGTTCATATTAGCTATATTCATAATAGACCCAAAATGGAAATGACCCAGACATTTGTTCTCCCGTAGATGAACAGTTAAATTATGATACGCTGACAACATGAAATACTACTCAGCAATAAAAAGGAATAAACTAATCAATGTATACAACTTGGATGAATCTTGAGGGAATTGTGGTGACTGAAAAAAGTCAATACCAGAATATTGTATACTGTATAATTCTATCACATGAAATGAAAAAATTATAGAAATGGCAAACATTATTGGTTACAAGGGATTAGGGATTGGAGAAGGGAAACAAGTTATAAAAAGGCATTAAGCAGTGTTGAGAGGGAAGAACATAGAAGGAAATCAGCATAAATATGAATGGTTACAGGGTAATTTAAAAGGGGGAATATTACTTAAAAGTATAATCATTTAAATTGGAAAAACTAACTTGTCTGCCACTCTGTCATCTGACTAAAAATAAAATTGGTTAGATATTAAATATTTTATGTAAACCCTGACTGATTATTCAACAAATATATTATCTCTGTAACAAGAACTGTTCTAGATGGTGAGTATACAATGGGGGGAACAAGGTGGGGAAGGTCCTACTCATATACACTTTTCCTACAAATGATATTTTTTCCCCACGCAAACCCTCCCAAATGATTTTCTGAATCATGATTACCCTAAAGTCTTAACCCAAATTTTGTTACTCAAACTAGAAAATGTCTCCTCATCAAATACTATCAGAATTCATATTCAGCTAGTATGTATTAGACAATATTCATGGAAATCCAAGACTCAACACATTTAAAATTCTCTCAGGTACTCAAATATCTTTGTTAAGACTTTTGTTATTAGTAATACAATTATTTATCCATCAATAGTATTAAATCTAGTTTAATTAAGAGTAAAGAGAGGCCAGAAACTGTAATAAAAACAGCAACTCATAAATCCATATGGAACAAGCCATTTTTCAATAATCTTTGTCTTTTTTATCCCCACCACTACCACTCTAAAGTCAGGTCATCCTGAATCCAATCTAGCTTCTCCTCCAATCTGTTCTCCACATCTTAATTAAATGTTTTTCTAAAACACAGATCTGATCACATCATTCCCTCACATTTTAACTCCTTTAATGATCTCTTATTATTGTTAATCCAAACACTTTAAAAAGGTTTCTAGGGGATCTCTGGGTGGCTCAGCGGTTTAGCACCTGCCTTCAGCCCAGGGTGTGATCCTGGAGCCTCGGGATCGAGTCCCACGTCGGGCTCCCTGCATGGAGCCTGCTTCTCCCTCTGCCTGTGTCTCTGCCTCTCTCTCTGTGTGTCTCTCATGAAGAAATAAATAAACTCTTAAATAAACAAATAAAATGGTTTCTAAAACCCCCAATAAAATACCTCAAGATTTACTCTCCCTCTTCTCTTTTTTAATATTTTATTTATTTATTCATGAGAGACACAGAAAGAGAGAGGCAGAGAAGCAGGCAGAGGGAGAAGCAGGCTCCCTGTGGGGAGCCTGATGTGGGCCTTGATTCCAGGACCCCAGGTTCACTCCCTGAGCAGAAGGCAGGTGCTCAACCACTAAGCCACCCAGGTGTCCCTCCCTCTTCTCTCTTGACACTAGCCACTCCCCTCTCCTCACTCCTTGTAGAACTCCACACTCACGACATACCACATTTCTTTCAGTTCCACCAATCTTCTCCTTCTCTTTCCTCTCATCCTTCCACATGCTATTTCTTCTGCTAACAATAGTCCTTCCCTAAATTTTATCTAGATAAATCATTAACAGTTCTTCTAAGTTTTAGTTTAAATGTCACTTCTGGGAGTCCTTGGGATATTTTCATTCAATAAATCTTTATTAAATGCTCATTGACAGTCAAGTCCATACTCAGTGTTTGTTTGCTTTTTTTTTATTTGAGAGAGAAAAAGAAAGAGACTGAGAGAGCAAGTGAAGGGAGGGGCAGAGGGAGAAGCAGACTCTCTGCCAAGCAGGGAGCCAGACACTCAGGGATCGATCCCAGGATCCTGAAATCATGACCCGAGCTGAAGGCAGACACTTAACTGACTTAGCTACCCAGGTGCCCATACATTCAGTTCTTACATCTTAATAAATAAAACAGACATGGTCATTGCCATCCAAGAACACAAACTATCACAACATTAATCCCATCTTATTATACTTACATATTTAGTCATCCTTCCTCTTTATACTAATAACTAGTATCAGATATGAGCTAAAACCAATGTAGCTACAATAACCAGTTCAGAAAACACTGAATAAATCAAAATAAATCAAAATCTTAAACAAGTATTACTGACCACTGATCATATGACATATACACCCATAGTCCCCAGTCTGGCTGGAAGACCCTAAACCATTGCAAATATCTGCTTTTATGGTCAGTCATCTCAAAGAACAAAAGATCAGAGGTTCAAAGACCTCTGATTAGAATTAGAATCAGGTTCTAATTTTGTCTGCAATTATCTACCTGACTTCAAGTTGTCTTTAATTATTTATAAGCCTCACACTCTTAAGTACAATAGTATAATATGTAAATCAATGATCATTATGGAGTCTTTCACAGTATATTTCTTGATGGGTTCAAAATTAGTTGTTAAAAAGTTTCAAAAACAGAACAAGGAAACCATTCAATGACTTCCTAAACTACAGTAAATTATAAACTTTAGTACACTTAAGAAAATGCCAGTAATGGGGCACCTGGGTGGATCAGTTGGTTAGGCACCCGACACTTGATCTCAGCTCAGGTCTTGATCTCAGGGTTGTGAGTTCAAGCCCCATGCTGGGCTCAATGCTAGGGCTGGAGCCTACTAAAAAAAAAAAAAAAAAAAAAAAAAAAAAAAAAAAAAAAAAAAAAAAAAAAAAAAAAAAAAAAAAGCCAGTAATTTTGACAACACAGACATCCAATTAAATGAAACTATTTTACAAAATAATTTCTAGAAATTAAAGTAAGACTTAGTTCACACTCCCTTTGTCCACATTTTCCCAAGGTCATCCTATAATCAAAATTCTAATTCTTTTCTTCAGAGCCCAACTCAAACATCACCTTCCTTCAACAAAGCCTTTCCTGATCTCTCCCTTCAAAATTCCCTTCCCTATATATACCTGACAGTATTCTGTCCACGAGTTATAACATAATTAGCTATATGACACCGAGAATTCTCATTACCAATGAGTGCATATTTAACATATAGCATAGTGCCTAGAACATGATGTTTCTTTTTTTTCCTTTTTTAAAATATTTTATTTATTTATTTATTCATGAGAGACACAGAGAGAGAGAGGCCAAGACACAGGAAGAGGGAGGAGTAGGCTCCATGCAAGGAGCCTGACATGGGACTCGATCCCGGGTCTCCAGGATCACACTCCGGGCTGAAGGCAGCCTAAACCGCTGAGCCACCGGGCTGCCCAGAACATGATGTTTCAATAAAGGCTTACTGAATACCTTGTTTTATTTAGGACCTTTTTTTATAGTTTAGACCTACTACAGAGGGTTAACTGTATAGCAAAAATAAAATTCTTTCACTTCACAGGGCAGTTTATGGTTCCCTGTTCATTTATTAGAATGACATTTGCCACTTAGCCTTTAACTGTTAAGTTGAAAACCACATCAGATTTGAGTAGAAATTGTTATAACAAATACACGTCTAGATGAAGCTTTCTTTGGAAAAATAGCACAGCTTCAAAACAAATCAATGTAGCCTATTTAGCCTTTTAGACAAATGAAACAACAAAGTGAAACTAACGAGTTTTAAGAGATGTAGACAAAGGGAGATAGAAATGAAAAGACATCACACTGGAAAATACTATGCAAAAAATAAGCCCAAAGGAAGGCAGTATCTAAATCCTTAAAAATAACTCAAAGAAAGCCACCATAATAATGTTAAGGATTTTCCCAGCTCTTTTTTCAGGTCTTAAATTTAGTAATTTCTAGAATTATAGAAAAGCTAGAACTGAGACTAGTAGTTACAGCTTATCACACATGCTAAGGGAGGTAAAGAAGAAAAAAACATACAAAGAAGGAAAGTTTTCTAAAGCTTGAGTTGTAAGAGACAACCTGTGAGCAGCATGTTATTAATCTAGACTTAATTAACCTAATATTTAGTAATAGCTTTTATTTTTATTTACAGACTACACTAACATTAGAGTTTGTAGTAAATTACAAAGAAATCCACCACAAAGAAATATGCTTTCTAAATAAGCAGCATGAAGGAATAAAGAGAACAAAGACAAACAATCTGATTATCCAGTATTAAATAACTAAATGCAGTACATAACACACAAAGATATGTTAATTGGTGGATTTAACCATAAAGGAGAAAAATTTGTCCCAATTATATAGTCTTCAAAAGAATTAGGTTATGATGAAGGTGACACTGCAAATCTAAGAGGACTCTCACAATTAAAGAAACATACCAGCTCTCTAGGCTCAGACCTAAGTTGCAGCAATACAGTTAAACACACCAAGAAAGTCAGACTCCTGGGTAAATACAGGACCTGTTATGGTGCGTCCCTCAGGAAAATGGTGAGAAAGAGTGAAATAAGCCAGATGACAAGTACACTTGCTCCTTCTGTGGCAAAACCAAGATGAAAAGACAAGCTGTGAGGATCTGGCATTGTGGTTCCTATATGAAAACGGCAGCCAGTGCTGCCTGGGCCTACAACTACAACACCATTTCTGCCCTCACACTGAAGTCTGCCATCAGATGACTGGAGGAGACCAAAGACCAGTAGAAGCTTCACCATTTGAAACATTGCTAGCCTATAATAAATGGGAAACTACTTTGGTTTGTTGTTAAATTCATTAATTGGATGTTCCAATTTGCACTGCATTGATTTTGCTTTCTCAAAAGACTTGGAAATTTAAAATCCTTCTAATTAAAAAAAATTCACCAATAAATACCACTTTTCATTCATTAGACTGCCATGGATTAAAACACAAGTTAATATTTAGTATTACATGCACATAGCAAATATATATAATATTTAATACTCTAAAAAACATTGCTAATAAAATACTAAGTGATATAATCTCATTGCAATTTTGCATTATCAGAAATTAAAGTCCACATATATACTGACCCAGCAATCTAATGCTACAAATTATCTTACCGACATTCTCACACAATTCCAATAACGTAGTAAAGAATATTTATTGCAGCACTGCATATACAAGCAAAAAACCCTGAGATTTACCCAAATATCTTTATCAACAAGGAAACAATTATATTAAATGTAATCCATATATGAAAAACATCCAAGATATGCCAGCAAATGGAAAGAGAAAGATGCAAAATATATCAGTTATTTCTGATAATTTATGGGTAGTATAGTGCTGAGAGAGGAGAGTTTTACTTATTCTTAATATCTTTGTACTATTTGCTTATACATAAATAAGCATATGTGACTTTATAAAAATATAATTTCAAAAATACTAAATACTACTTGACAATATATTTGAAAAAGGTCAAATGTACATTGTGCAATCTCATCTAGGATGAAGAACAAATATTTTTATTAATTTAAAAGTATTTTTCACATTACAACAAAGGGCAGCACATCTACATTCCTCATAAAGAGAGTGAAGCACTGAGAGCTTAATTTGAAAATTAAGGAAATTAGCTAATATAAATATTCATAAGGAACTTCAAATCCTTGGATTCAAGGACTCTGCAAAATGAAAAAAGCAGCTTCTGACTTTATAAAATATTGAAGAATGAAGACGAAGAGTCTGAAACTGAGGTATACCTACCAGCCTCTGAGAAGAGAAACTAGCCTAAAATATTTCAAATACACGTTAAATCAAGCAACCTCAAGGTTATATTTCTCTGAATACTCAAACTTTATCAACAATAAAACTAAACATACTTCACATCCGTGATGAAATAAAACAAATAACTGAAGTTCTACATTTGATAAGAATCTATGTCTAAGAAAATTCTTGTAGGGATCAGAAGAAACAGCATGAGATGGGGTCAATGTCCAACTCTGTATTCAACCTTTATGGCAGAAGCTGCAGAGAGGAAAAGCAACAAATTGATCCCAGTGGGGAAGAATTTCTTCTTGCTTTGGACTTGCTAGAAGGCATAAAAATCCCCTAGGTGACTACAATGGCCAATCCAACCAGCCGAATTTCAAATATGGAAGAAAAAAACTAGTATAAAATACTTTAAAATATTTTTAAAATTTCCTAAGTACATTATTCATATACCACAGATGTACAGTGATAAAACAAGATTTTTAAAATATTTTTCATCAAACAGCAAGCTTCCTAAGCTATAAAACTCAAAAATGTTATCACAATTCCAGACTATGATTCAATTTCCTTCTCTACTCCAATATTTTTTTACCCTCAGGAAAATGAGAAAAAATTTCTTTATAGATGTGACCAATCTTCTTAATCTTCTACTTGTATTAATCTAATACATCTTTTAAAATCTTTAAAGAAATAACTAGTACAAACTCACAAAAAGAGTATCATTAGTAGCAAACATTCTAATTTCCATAACATGGATTAATGCCTTCATTTGGAAAGAGTAATCAAAAGCAACACAGTTTTCCTTAAGGTCTTAACTAAGAACATTACTAGCCATTTCTTTCAAATGGATTCAAAGACGACTTAGGGGATATTTTGTTGCTCTTTTCAAAATTCTATAATGCTGCTTCTGTATTGTCCTCATTGGCTTTTCCCACAGTCCAAAAGCAACTGAAGCACCAATGTCCTCATCCCATTCCAGCCTGTATTCTGAATCCCTAGTTGACTGAGAGAGAATTCTGTTTATTGTTCTGTTTTACAAACATTCACTAAGTACACACAGTACTCTGGCACTGTGCTACTAAGATAAGTAAGACATTGATGATATCTACCTTTTTCAAAGAGCTCACTGTCCAGTAAAGAAAACATTCTATTGCCTTATGGCCAGTGTGGCTCAAAGGAAAAGATAATGCTGGAGATGGACTATTTCAGGAGATAAGCCGATGACCAGGAGGAAGAACAATGACAGTTGGGGAGGTAAGGGGCTGGGGAAGAGTGACAACATATAATTCGGACAAAAACTAAATATATGAAACATCAAATATAGTTTATTCAGATAATTCTAGGCATTCTGGAATATCTGCAGTGAGACCATTGTATGCCGTGTTATGGGGCTTACATGTTATTGTGCAGGTATTGGTAGAACAAAAAAGGGGACAACTAAAGGAAGGAAAGCAGGGCAGAATGCTGGCAAGTGAGGTCAGAGAGTTGGAGGATCCAATAAAGGAAATTAAAGAAAATACGTTAAAAAAATTTGTAGCACAGTTGTACAATGAAATAGTACTCAGCAATAAAAACTACTGATACAGTAACATGGAGGAAACTCAAAAATACTATGTTGACTAAAAAAATGCCACATATAAAAAAAATGCCACATATAAAAAGTGCATATGATATCATCCTATAAAGATAAAATTCAAGAACAGGCAAAACTAAGCTCTGCTGATAAAATTCAGAAAAATGCTTACCTTGGGGAAAAGGCTATTCGACTGGAAAGGGAAGAATATAAGAAACTTTCTGATCAATGAAAATGTCCTACATTTTGATCTCTACGGTTGTTACATGTGTGAACATATATGTAAAAACCTCATTCAGTTCTATACTTCAAATTTTGCATACATAAATTACAACTTAGTTTATGTAAAAATGTAAATTATCTTATTAAAAAAGAAAAATTGCATAATTGTGGTATAAGGTCAGAATAAGTTAAACCAGTGTCATCCCTTAAGCAACATCTGACCTACAAGAAATCAGAATAAAGGTTCTAACACTGTATATTCAACTAGCAAACAAAATCTCCATAAGATGTTAAGTACAGAAGTCTATCTAGCTCTTTCTTCCTTACAAGAAGATATATAGACAAGTGTTCCTTACACTAAATTCTGTGAAGATAATGTACTCTTCCTAAAGAAAATAGCTCACTATAAAGCCAAAAAATAACAATTTTCTACACAGAAGAACCTACCTTACAGAAAGTACTATAAAGATTATCAAGGCATGAGAAACAGTTAACAAAACATAAGAGCACAATAAATATTCTTCACACTACCACTACAAATATTATTATATAATAGCAATAAAAGCACAACTCTCCTTCATCAAATTATGCCTAAACCACTTCTTGAGAATACACTAACTGCATATTACTCAACTACTTTTCATTCTAGCCTTTATTTTTTTTTTTTAAACCTTTGAGAGCAGCAAGTTTCTGACAGCTGAAACGTCTGGTTAGATTAGAGAAGGACCAAGTTAACTACAATTTATCTAAGTATTCTTTTTAATCTGTTTATATCCTGAAACCATGTTCACTTACCAAAAGATAGCAAATCTAACTTTCTAACAATTCAACAGTTTATATTATTAAAAACTTGTCCTTCACATATCAGACCAAAAAAGTGCATGATCACAATTCAATTTCCTGAAAGACAATAAATAGTCTTAAAAAATTTAAAGCAAATCAGAATGCTAAATTAGAAAAGTCATTCAGCAGAGATACTCATAAGAAAAATGGTAAAACAATTATTTACAATCCTGAAACTTGTATTAACATAAAAAAGTCATAATTTGGCCAACTTAATCAATTTATAAAAGAGCTTCATTAATAGAAATAAGAAAGTAAAATCCACAAAGGCAAAAACTACTCAAGCACTATAATCCACTAAGAGAACATTGAAGGATAGAGCAAATCTCTTACTGAACTGGTTTCTGAATAGCTAAACCAAATACCAACCTAATTTTCTAAAATGTTTAATAGTCACTGGGAACCATATACTTAAGTTAAACTCAACGTAAAAGAAGGAAAACTAGGAATCTAGTTCCACAGTTTGATAGTTCTATTGTTACTCCCACCAAATCAACTGCAGCAAGTATATAAAAAAGTCAATTCTTCATATTTCAAAATTTTATTGAAAAACTCATTAATTCTGAGCTTGAAGGCACATTTTAAAAACTTAAGTCTTTTGTATTATTCCCTACTTCAATAGGTAACATTTAACAAAGTAGTCTTCTACTTACCTAGATTTTGTCTTATTAACATCTCGTTGCAAAAACAATCTCATTCGAAATTAACTCAAACCTGAAAGAATACATGTAAAGACCATCATTTAGTTTTGTGTGTCTGGTGTGAACGAATACATCTATGATACACTTACTCTTTTAAATTAAAAACTGCAAATCAAATTATTTTAACATAAGAGCTACTGGAAAAAATGTTTCAACTAAAACATGACCATTTAAAATTTTTAGGAAATCTAAAATTAAAACATGACCATTTAAAATTTTTAGGAAATCTAATTTTTTTATGAACAATAACCTAATCAAATGAGAAACTAATTTTCTAGCTCTTTAAAAAAATTTATAACTTATTTTTATTAATTTTAATAGCACAGCAATAATTAAAGCCAGTATGTTAATAAAACACACACTTCTATCTAGATATTTATCTAATACTACTACATATATACCAAAAGTACAAGGAAAAAAACACAGTATAAGATGGCATAAAAGTATATACTAAGTATAATAATGGTTAACAATGATTAAATATTTACTAAATGCCAGAGACCTTATCTAGAGGATAGTACATACTGGTTCTCTCCTGCTTCCTCAATTTAATCCACAACCTAGTATAACATAACAGCTACCCCAACATTTCACTGAAAATTTACTTGAAAAACTACCTACCCTTAATTTTATTACATTCCACAAATTCTCAGTATGTCTTATCCTGTACTCTACACATCTCCCCTTCCCCAACCTTAATCGGGCTTGTTACTCTTTTGAATTATTTCCAAAAAATGGTACCATCATACCTACTTGCCATTCTCACCTAGATTGCTATAACTATTCTATTTCCAGACTATCATCTCATATTTATTCTTCCCAGAATCGTGTACGTAATCACTTTGCAATAGCTATCCTGAGGATGTTACATCTATGGCTCAAGTCCTTCAACAGTACTAATCAATGATCTCATTCTTATTGATTATCCCCAATCTTTACTCTTCCATTCACTCCAGGTTTCTAATACTAAACCCCTTCAACTCCCAGAACAGCCCCTATGTCCTCTCAGTTTTCACACTGCTTCACATGGTGAACAATACCTACCTTCTCTCTAACTTTGCTAACACATTTTTTTTTTTTTTTTTTTTTACTAGTTTTGCAATATTTAGCTTAGTCACCCTGAAAGATCCTTCTTCAATTTGTTCAGCTATGGTGTTTCTCAATTGCTATAGCAACTGGTGATGGCTCTATTATCAACTGTTTACTTGTGTGTTTTCTAAACTACATACAGTGTGGACACACCAAGGAAAAGAATTCATTCAATTCATTTCAGCATTGTCAGTAGGTGGCACAGAGTAAAAGTACAACAATATAGGCTGAATGAAACATTAGAAATTTTGTGCTGTATCCCAAAATTTACAGAGATTTAGAAAATAAGTAAAATTCAGGCTAATGAGTTTAATTCACATTTCCAGGACTAAAAAAAAAAAAATTCCTATCACTTCTGAATCTAGTAACATTACTTTATGAAATTACTACATCTAAGTAAAAATACAACTGACAAAAATCAGCCCAGCGCAAACTTTTATCGAGCTGAATTAATTTCACTGATCATCAATACCAAGATTTTGGTACTACACGTTTGCATCCCTACAGAAAATAAAGTTTGCGGACTATAAATCCTAGACTCATTGAAGTATTAGACTTAAGCAGAAAAGAGCTGGAGAAAAAGGTGAATATGGTTATTAAAACTAATAATGTCAATAACCTAGAAAAGCGTTTCTCAAACTTGAGCACACATTAGCATCGCCTGGACACCTTGTTATATACAGACTGTTAGTCCCCACCCTCAGAGTTCCTGATTAGGTAGTTCTAAGTTGGAGTCCAATGATTTCCACTTCTATTAAGTTCCTAAGGTGATGCTATTTCCAGGACCACACACGAAGAACCACAGACCTGGAATTCTCTGTATAACGTCTAGAAGAGATGAGAATATTCTCTTCAGCCACCCACTGCCACCAGTATTTACAGACCCAGAACTGGATATCGTGACCTACTGCAAGCTAAACTACAAATCAAAATGAGAGCACCAAATATCTACCATGAATTGCTGAGTGTGAAAGGATGAAAAAAGCGGCCCTGCAAGAGAATCTACATCCTAATTCCTAGAACCTGTGAATATTACCTTATATGACCCCTCCCCCCAAAAGAAAAGTCTTTACAGATATGTTTACATTAAAAATTTTGAGATGGAGAGATTATCCTGGATTATCTGGGTGGGCCCTAAGTACAACCACATGTATTCTTATACAGAGGGGATGGAGAAATTTGACTATTCACAGAAAAGGCGAAGACAGAGTTGAGAGAGATTTGAAAACACCGGCCTTGAAGATTGCAGCTATAGTCAGGAATGTCAGTAGCCACCAGAATTGCAAGAGGCAAGGGATGGATTCTCCCTTGAATTTCTGGAGAGAATAACCCTGCTGACACCTTGATTTCTGTCCAGTAATACTGATTTCAGACTTCTGGCTTTTATAACTGTTGGAGTAAGTTTGTTGTTTTAAGCCACCTAGTTTGTGGTAATTTTCAGAGGAATAATAAATGACTATACTGATGACGTCAGGTTCTCCAAGAAATAAATTAGAAGTACTACATAAAAGGTGTTTATTTGGAGAAAGGGCCTTCATAAAGGTTACCTGAGGTCAAATGATGACATAAGGATGGGGCCCTAATTTAATATGAGTAGTGTCCTTATAAGAAAAAGGCACCAAGGATGCAGGCACAGAGGAAATGCATGAGGAAATAAAAGAAAATCTTGAGGAGAAAAGCCTCAAACAAACCTAACACCATACCATAATCTTGAACTTCTGGCTTCCAGAACTGTGAGAAAATAAATTTCTGTTGTTTAAACCACCAAGTTATTCAAGTTATTGCAGCCCTAGCAGACTAATACAAAGGATATACATGTTTGCACAACAATGTGAATGCACTTAATACCACTTACCTATACTTTAAAATGCTTAAAATGTTAAATATTATATGTATACTTTACCACAATACACTAACACCACACAAAGACAGTAACTAACTCTGACTTTCATTCTTTTTTTATCTTGCTCTGTTCAGTTAGATTTCAAAGTCCAAGAAAAAAAGGCCTCTTAATTGCATTTGTTCCCCCAGAGAGTCAAACTAGGTCACTGTAAACATATTTTTTAAAGGAGAATTTATAATGAAGTTTGATAGGAAGTAGTTTTTAAATCCATACCTGAAAAGTATAAAAAACTGGGGTACTGTTTAGGTGAGTACGGGGACACAATGAGAAAACTACAGATCAATATACCTGATGAATACTTAGCAAAAATCTGCAATAAAATACTAAAAATCAAACTTAATAGCACATTAAAAGAATTCTACACACTGATCAAGGTGGATTTATAATGAAAATCAATGTAATATACCATATTAACAGAATGAGGGATAGAAACCACATGATCATCCCAATTGGTGCAAAAAATGCATTTATCAACATCCAATATCTTTTAATGACAGAAACACTCAACAAACTAAGAATAGAAGAAAAATACCTCAATGTAAGAAAAACTGCCTGGGAAATGCTTACAGCTAACATACTCAATAGTGAAAGATGGAAAGCTTTTCCTCAAAGATTAAGAAAGTAAGGATGGCTCTTTAAAAAAAAAAAAAAATTATTTTTAAGTAATTCCTACACCTAATGTGGGGCTCTAACTCACAACGACAAGATCAAGAGTTGTACACTCCACCAACTGTGCCAGCCCGGCACCTCAAGTATACCTACTCTTGCTATTTCTACTCAATATGGTACTGAAGTAATAGAGCAAACAGATAGGAAAAAGGAAATGAATGATCTCCAATTGGAAAGGAAGAAGTAAAATTATCTGTTTGCAAATAACATGATTTTTTATGTAGAAAATCTTAAAGACTGTTAAAAAAAATTAACTAAATGATTTTAGCAAAATTTCAGAATATCAGCATGTGAAGATCAGTTGCATTTCTATATACTAATAATGACCAATATGGAAAACAAGATTATGAAAATCTAATTTTCAGGAATGTCTGGGTGACTCAGTTGATTAAACATCTTGACTCTTAGGTCATGATTTCAGAGTGCTGAGATTAAGCCCCATGTGAGGCTCCAAGCTCAGTGGGGACTCTGCTTCCCCCCTTCTTCAGCCCTTCCCCCTGCTTGCTCATGTGCACTCTCTCAAATGAATAAATAAATATATAAACAAATTATAAATAGAATTGCCCTATGATCTAGCAATCCCAGTCCTGGCATATATTCAAAAGAATTCTAAGTGGTATCTCAAAGACAGATTTACATACCCATGCTCATTGCAGCATTATTCACAATAGCCAAATGGCAGAAACAAGCTGAAGTTCATCAACAGAGGAATAAAGAAAATGTGGTACATACATGGAACATTGGAATGGAATACTATGCAGCCTTTAAAAATAAGGAAATCCAACCACAAGCTACATTAAGGGTGAACCTTGAGAACGTTATGTTAAGTAAAATAAGCCAATCACAAAAGGATAAACACTGTATGAGTCCATTCATATGAAGTATTTATAGTCAAAATCAGAGGGGGGGAAAAAAGTGAAAAGGCTGTTACCAAAGTTTGGAAGTGAGGGGTGATAAAATTAGAATTTAATGGGTACAGAGTGGGATCCCTAGGTGGCGCAGCGGTTTGGCGCCTGCCTTTGGCCTAGGGCGCGATCCTGGAGACCCAGGATCGAATCCCACATCGGGCTCCCGGTGCATGGAGCCTGCTTCTCCCTCTGCCTGTGTCTCTGCCTCTCTCTCTCTCTCTCTCTCTGTGACTATCATAAATAAATAAAATTTAAAAAAAATAATGGGTACAGAGTTTCAGTTTTGCAAAATAAAAAGTTCCAGAGATCTGCTGCATAACAATGTGAATATCCTTAACACTACTGAACTGTACACTAAAAATGGTTAAGATAGTAAATTTAACGTTTTTTTAGCACCATTTAAAAAATAAACACCCAGAAAAAAAGTACATACAAAGATCAAGATAGAGTAACAGGGATTGAGTCTGCCCTCCATCTGTTAAGCCTAAGAAACCAGAACTATATAAGAAACAACAGTTTTCAGATATCAGACAGGAAAACACCGAGGATGAACCCTAAGGGAAGGGAAACAGATGAGGTAAAACCTCCAATACTCTGAACTTACTACAGACCCTCACCTGGGGAGAGTACCCAGGGAGAGAATCTGGTGGTTTCCCCGAGTTGAGGAGACTGAATTGGAAGTCCAAAACTAAGACAGCTAGGGATTGCAGAGCAGAGTACCAGAGAGAAGACAACTGCACAGAGCGAGAACATCCCTAAGTATTAAAACAAGCCAAGGCCAAGGAAAGAGCCACTCAAAAGGATGACAAGAATTATTGCCCTAGACTCATACAAAGCCAAAAATAAGACCTGTTTCCTTCAGACACCTAAATCCAGATAGCACTGCCTAGAGTAACCCTAGACTAAATGCTTTTGAAAGACAGACCCAAAAGGGGAATGTGGCTCAGAAGGGAAGAAATCACAAAGTGGCATGAGGAAACTTTCAGGTGTGATAAATCTATTTAGTATCTCGTTTGTATGGTGATAGCTTCCTAAGTGTATACATACCTCAAACATTACACTGTATACTTAAATTGTGTACTTCATGTCAATTATTTCTCAATAAATTCATTTTTAAAACCTCAATTAAAACAAAACAACCCAATTACAAAATGGGCAGAAGACCTGAAGCAACAATCTTCTGGTGAATTCTTTAACCAAAGATATATGAATGAGAAGTATATGAAAATACACTCACTATTAATTGTCATTAGAAGACTCAAACTTAAGCCATGATGAGCTATCACTATACAAGAATGGCTAAAATTAGTAAAACCAATCATACCACATGTTGGTAAATGTGTGAAGGAACTGAAATGCTCATACACTCATACAGGAAAATAAATGGTACAATTACTTTGTAAAGTTTCACCATTTCTTTTTTTTTTTAAGATTTTATTTATTTATTCGTGAGATGCAGAGAGAGAGAGGCAGAGACACAAGCAGAAGAAGCAGGCTCCTCACAGGGAGCCTGATGTGGGACTCAATCCTGGACCCCAGGATCACGCCCTAAGCCAAAGGCAGACACTCAACCGCTGAGCCACCCAGGCATCCCAAGTTTCACCATTTCTTAACGGGTCAAATATACACCTACTCCATGTATGATCCAATCATTCCACTCCTAGGCATTTACCCAAAGAAATGAAAGCATATGTTTGCATAAAAACTTAACAAATGTTCACCTTTATTTGTAATAGCCAAAAGGTGAAGGAGAAAACATCCACCAACATGTGAACCCTTACATTATAGCTTTATAATGGAATAAATAAGAGTGAAGTAAGGATATATGCAATGTAGATGAATCTGAAAATAACTATGATGAGTGAAAAAAATATAGACAAAAAGATTATATATTGTATAAAGGGAGGAGTAATAAATATGAAAGAATTAAAAAGGGGTACAATGAAATTTTGAGGGTAAAGGATATGTTTATTATCTTGATCGTGGTGATGGTTTCATGGGTATATATAGATATCAAACTATTCAAATTGTACACATAAAACATAAGATTTATTGTATGTCAATTATATTTTGACAAATCTGCTTAAGATCTCAATATGCAAATATTAGTAAACTTGGGAAAATAATGAAATCTCAAATTAAAGAAGATACAGTAATAATGAAAAAGAACATTGTCGTTTATAACCAAAAAAGAATAGATGTAGAAATGAATCATCTTTCAACACCTACCAATGGTACTACAATTACAATTGGTAATTCAATGCATGAACAATGCTTCCAATATATCATCAGATGTATCTTACAAAACACGTGTAACTAGAGTCATCTGGGCCTCCAAACAGATTGATGTATTTAATTTATACTTGCCTAAACTTCTATACTCAAACACAGTTCCTACTGAAATATATAATAGTGCTCAATCTAGAACATAGAAAATTAATTTTACAGCATGAATAAAAAATACGTCTGCAAAAATAACTCCAATTTCAAACTACCCCATTATCCATGCATTTGGCAATGAGGCTTTGCAGTTTCTCCCATCAAGAGGTAATGTTTTCCCCTACCCTTTAACTCCAGGTTTCCTTTTAAGAAAGACCAATAGAATGCAACGCATGTCAGTTTGCAAATTCCGAGCTACACCTCAAGAGACCCTGCATACTTCTGCCCTTAGAATCCTACCACCACCATAAGAACAAGTCCAGTCTAATCTGCTGGAGGATAATGAGAGCCCAAATATTGCACAGGCCATCCTAGAGAACCCAGCCAAGAGCAGCAAAGCCATACTCCTACACTGCTAAATAGAGACTCATAAATGAGCCTAACCAAGACCAGAAATAATGCTGAGCTGACTCACAGACTTGTTTTAATAATGTGTTTTAAACCACCAAGCTGTAATCTGTTACACAGTAATAGCTAACAAGTTATTTTAGATTAATAATTGGTCTAGATCTCAATTATGAAGGCAAGGGAAAAAGAGACATAAAAAAAGTCTCTTTTACTGTTTTATTAGCAGTGACTCTACAAAACATCCTGTCAGCTTGTCAATCTCAAGACACATATAAACTGAGCAAAATCATTTTTACAAATCATGTTATGAGCCAACTATTATTTTTTGTGAAATTCTGTTGCTAGACAGCTTTACTAGATTCAACTATATAATGAAATTTTTCAGGATATTCCAAAAATCTATGAACACTATTACAGAAAAATCTGCTATCTTATCTAATATTCTTTTTCCTATTTATGTTTTTAATAATAAATTTATTTTTTTATTGGTGTTCAATTTGCCAATATACAGAATATGATATTCTGATTGCCCATTAATAAAACACTCTAACTCAACTGTTACAGTGGTGGCAATCACAGGGCCCTGGACTGAGGGACGAACAAGTGATACCCAGGCTGACGAGAATTCCTCAGGTAGCCACAGTAATTTGTTCACGGATGAGAATGTAGGCCAGAGTGGCAAATTAAAAATCCTTCTCAGGATATTCCAAGTATTAGGAAAGGTACACTCTTCATTAGAAGTAACAGCTATGAGAATTATGTATGTTGGAGCAGCCAGTGGCCATCTCTGCCACTTCCTAACTTATTTAGGAATGAAGCCACCACAGAAAAAACCCAAGCCAAGAGATATAAACATTATCACGATGAATCATATGCACTTATGAATCCAAACATTCCTGAAATAACTGTAGTAGTAGCAGAGCAGTAAATGCTTATCAATCCCCTTTGATACCTACTAGAGAAACTGAACAAAATATTAAAAACAATCACTCTGAAGGCACCAAAAAGCTGACACAGCAGTAAAGAAGGACCAGGTCAAAGTCTAAGAAAGGATGGAAACCTACCAGATACAAACCCAGCATCATGGGGTACCTTGGTTGGTTAAGTGGCTGCCTCTGGCTCAGATCATGATCTCAGGGTCCTGGGATTGAGCCTGAGCCCCTCATCAGGCTTCCTGCTCAGTGGAGAGTCTGCTTCTTCCTCTCTCTCCACCATTCCTCTCCCACCCCCAACTTGTGCTCACTCTTCTCTTTCTCAAATAAAATCTTAAAAAACAAAAACTAACCAGCATCCAAAGATGCTTTTGCCTTGGGGATTTTTGCCAATCTAGATGGGGCAGGTGAGAAATGGATTTCTGACATTGTTACAGAGTTAACGGAACCAAAAGGGGAATGCAAGGTTCAGAAATGGTGGGAACCATACTAAATCTTGCCCATTATTTGAGCTGAGACCCCAAAGGACTAAACTCTAGTGAGCCAGAAGTAAACAAGTCATTGCATGTACCTAAAGATTATTTAGGTGAACAAACAAAAAAACTTTAATCCCTAAAATTTAATTAAAGTAATCCCAGGCTGCTGGAGACCCCAGGTGTGGTACAAGCAAACAAAAATCATCTCTGGAAAAAGGTATCACCATAGGACTCAGAATTTAGGCCTGGAAAGGCAGCTGAAAATTTAAATGGAAATTTAAATGAGAGAACATGGCAGTGAGAGAACCAGAGAAGCAGTGAAATGAGAATTCTCAGTATAAACTTTGTCCCAGGGCAGCCCCAGTGGCCCAGCGGTTTAGCGCTGCCTTCAGCCCGGGGTGCAATCCTGGAGACCCCGGATTAAGTCCCACGTCAGGCTCCCTGCATGGAGCCTGCTTCTCCCTCTGCCTGTGTCTCTGCCTCTCTCTTTCTGTGTCTGTTGTGAATGAATAAATAAAATCTTTAAAAAAATGAAAATAAAAATAAACTTTGCCCCTATCAGTGGATGGCTGATAAACTATGTATGCACAGAGAACTGAAGGGATGAAGGGGAAAAAGTTAGCAGGAGCTAGAAATTTTACACTTGAAAAACAGAGCTGTACTACTGATGCTTTTTCAAAAGGGTGAATTACTCAAGTGTGCATAGTTTGGGCAACAGGAAGCTGAAGCCTTAGAAGGCTGAAGTGCCAGAGGACAGAACCCAAGTCCAGGAAATTAGTGGAATCCCTAAAAGCTAGAAAATCACAGGGTAAGCATCAAAATCAGACTATAAATTTCACCCAACAATTCCCAGAAGAACATTAATAGAAACTAGCATCACTAAAACATATTCATAATGTCCAGTTTTCAAGCAAAAATTATACCATACTGAGGAAAAAGGGGGAGCCAACTGATATTGACCCTGAGTACCCTGAATGTTAACGGGTTAGCATATAGATTCAAAGCAGCTATTTTAACCATACTATAATATTAAAAGAAAATAAAGTCAAAGAATTGATAGAGACTATGAAAAAGAAAGCTGAAAAGTAAAATAACTGAAATAAATTCAGGGACACCTGGGTGGCTCAGCGGTTGAGCGTCTGCCTTCAGCTTAAGATGTGATCCCAGGGTCCTGGATTGAGTCCCACATTGGGCGCAGCGCCTTGTGTGGAGCCTGCTTCTCCCTCTGCCTGTGTCTCTCATGAATGAATGAATGAATGAATAAATAAATAAATAAATAAATAAATAAATTTTAAAAATTCAACAGAAGGGGGTGATGAGAGGTAGCAGAACAATCCGTAAGCTTGAAATATGGCAATAAAGCTGTCCAGAGAACAGAAAGTAAAATAGATGAAAAAAATTAACAGTCTCACACCAGCACCAGGCAATTCAACATAAATATAACCCAACTGAACATGGACATACAAGAAGCAACAGGAAAGAATAAAAAAGGTTCAAAATAATGTTTGTTGAAGAAATAATAGCCAAAATAACTCAGATGATAGGAAACATTAATTTACAGATCCAAGAATCTCAACAAACCCAAGTAGGATAAACATAAAGAACCATTTCTACATATCACTGTCAAGCCTTGAAAGGCCGACGACAAAACGTTGAGATCAGCCAGAGAAAAATGGCTACATTTAGGAAATGACAATACAAGTAATGTCTGACATCATCAGAAAAAATGGGACATACTAGAGCAACATCTTCTATATACAGCAATACTATCATTCAAAATGAAGGTGAATAAAAAAAGGTATTTTCAGATAAAAATGAGACTTGGGCGTAGCAGACAAAACAGAGTTAAAAAAAAAAAACGACAGGGGAAGGAGAGAATAAAACTACTTAATCCAAAAAGACAACAAGAAAGGTGAGAAAAAGAACACAAAAGAATATATAGAAAGCATATTAGATTGTATATTTAGGCCCCGATACATCAACAATTATATGAAATCTAAATAAACTTTATAATTAAAATATGAAGTGTTAGATCAGATTGAAAGAAAAACAATGATATGGTGGATACATGAAACAGTTACGGAACAAAAAGGCACAGAAAATTTTATTTTATTTTTTTAGAAAATTTTAAAATAAAGGTTGGGGGGTGGGGCACATGGGTGGCTCAGTGGGTTAAGTGTCTACCTTTCAGCTCAGGTCATGATCCCAGGATCTTGGGATAGAGCCCCACATCAGGCTCCCCCTTCAGCAGAAGCCTGCTTCTCCCTCTCCCTCTGCCTGCCGTTCCCCCTGCTTGTGCTCTTTCTCTATGTCAAATAAATAAATAAAATCTTTAAAAAAGGGCAGCCCGGGTGGCTCAGCGATAGCACTGCCTTTGGCCCGGGGTGTGGTCCTGGAGACCCAGGATCGAGTCCCACGTCATCAGGCTCCCTGCATGGAGCTTGCTCCTCCCTCTGCCTATGTCTCTGCCTCTCTCTCTGTCTCTCATGAATAAATAAATAAAATCTTAAAAAAAAAAAAATCTTAAAAAAAAAAAAAGTTGAGGGGAGACCACCCAAATGCTAACTACAAAGCCCACGTAGCCATATTACTATCAGTTAAGGTAGATTGCAAAGAGCATTACCAAACACAAGGAGAAATAATGATGATAAAACGTTCAACTCATCAGAAACATTAAACAATTCTAAATTTGCAAAAATGGGCAGCAACACAAGAAAGACAAATCCATAGTAACAGATTTTAATACATCTCAACATGCTGCATCTAAATTGGTGAGGATACAGAAGTTTTAAACAACATGCTTAATAAAACTGACTTGACCCATATAAATACTGTACCCAAAAACCTACAGAACACACATTCTTTTCAAATATTTATAAAACCTAGCAAATGTATTAAAGTGTTCAATTACATTTGGAATCAGGGAAATGGGAAATAAAACCACTACACATCCACTAAAATGACTAAAATTAAAGATTAACAGTACAAAATGTTGGTGAAGATGTTAAAGATGCAGTACAAAAGTGTTGATGAGGGGATCCCTGGGTGGCGCAGCGGTTTAGCGCCTGCCTTTGGCCCAGGGCGCGATCCTGGAGACCCGGGATCGAATCCCACGTCAGGCTCCCGGTGCATGGAGCCTGCTTCTCCCTCTGCCTGTGTCTCTGCCTCTCTCTCTCTCTCTCTGTGACTATCATAAAATAAATAAAAATTAAAAAAAAAAAAAAAAGTGTTGATGAGACTGTAAATTGTCACAAAACACTTTCAGGAAAAAAATTTTTTTAATCTTCTGAAATTAAACACAAATACACTCTAAAACCAAGCTATTAAACTCCCAGATATTTACCAAATATAAATCTGTGCCTGTGTGTACTAGGAGACATGTACAAGGAAATACCAAGCAGCATTTTTCAGAAAAGCCTACCAAGTAGAGACAATCCAAATTTCTATCAGTAACAGAATGAGTAAATTGTGGGCTATTCATATAATGTACTATACTGTACAGGCATACCTGAGAGATATGGGTATGGTTCCAGACTGCTACAATAAAGGAAAATCGTAATAAAGCAATCAGATGAATTTCTGGTTTCCCAGTGCGTATAAAAGTTGTGTTTACACTATATTGCAGTTTATTAAGTATGAAATACCATCATGTCTTTTAAAAATTACATACCTTAATTTTAAAAGATTTTATTGCTAAAAAAAGGCTAACCATTTTCTGGGTTATCAGCAAGTCATAATCTTTTTGCTGCTCTTGCCTCAATGTTTTTGTTTTAAAGATTTTGTCAGAGAGAACAAGCGGGGGGCGGGGGGGTAGGAGAGAGAGAGAGAGAGAGAGAAGCAGGCTCCCTGCCAAGCAGGGAGCCCGATGTGGGGCTTGATCCCAAGATCCTGGGATCGTGACCTGAGCTAAAAGCAGACACTTAACCAACTGAGCCACCCAGGCACCCTCGCCTCAATGCTTATGACTCCTAACGAATCAGGGTGGTGAATCATAAAGATTAGGGGGTTGTGGCAATTTCTTAAAATAAGACAACAATGAACTTTGCCACATCTATGGACTCTTCCTTTCATGAACTATTTCTCTGTAGTATCTGGTGCTGTTTGATAACATTTTACCCATAGAACTTTTTTCAAAATTGGAGCCAAATCCTCTCAAAGCCTGTTGTTGCTTTATCAACTAAGTGTTTGTATTATGTATATCCTTTGTCATTTCAGCTGTCTTCACAGCATCACCAGGAGTAGATTCCATCTGAAAAAAGAACTTTTTTTCTTTGCTCATCCTTGAATTCTTCATCCATTCAAACTATTCAAACTTTATGAAGAGACTACAGCCATCCAGTCACATCTTCCGTTGGTTTTCTTGCTATTTCCACCACATCTGCAGTTATTGCCTCCATTGAAGTCCTGAGCCCCTCCAAGTCATCTATGAGGGTTGAATTCAACTTTTTCCAAATTCCTGTACATGTTTTTATCTTGACCACTTTTCATAAATTATGTTAATGGCATCTAGAATGGTGAATCCAGGTTTTCAACTTACTTTGGTCCACATCTATCAGAGGAATCCCTATGTATGGCAGCTACAGTCTTACAAAATGTACATCTTAATAAGAAGTCGTGAAACTTGAATTTACTCCTTGAACCACGGGCTGCAGAATGGATATTGGGTTAGCAGGCATGAAAACAACTTTTACTTCACTGTACATCTTTGTCAGTGAACACTGTCAGTGAGCAGTAATATTTACAAGGGAATCTTTTTCTAAGCAGTAGGTCTGAACAGTAGGCTTAAAATAATCAGTGAAACGTACTATTAAAAAAATATGCTGTCAATCAGGCTTTGTTATTCCATTTATGCAGCACAGGCAGAGTAGATTCAGTGCAATTCTTAAGGGCCCTAAGACTTTTGGAATGGTAAATGAGCACTGGCTTCAACCTAAAGTCACCAGCTGCATCAGCCAGCTCTTTGAAGGTCTGAAGCCAAGCATTGGCTTTTCCTAACTATGAAAGTCCTACATGGCATCTTCTTCCAATAGAAAGCTGCTTTGTCTACATTAAAAATGTTTAGTGTAGCCACCTTTGTTAATTATCTTAGCTAAATACCTTCTGAATAACTTGCTGCTTCACCTTGCCCGTTTATGTTCTAAAGAAGGTTCTTTCATTAAACCTCATAAACCAAACTCTGCCAGCTTCAAACAGTTCTTCGGCAGTCTTCTCACCTCTGTTAGTCTTTACGGAATTGAAGAGTTAGGGCCTTGCTCTGGATTAAGCTATGGCTTATGGGAATATTGTGGCTGGTTTGATCTTCTATCCAGACCACTGAAACTTTCCCTAAATCAGCAATAAGGCTGTTTCACTTTCTCATAATTCATGGGTTCACGTGTAGCACTTCTAATTTCCTTCAAGAACTTTTCCTTTGCATTCACCACCTTGACTGTTATAAGAGGCCTAGCCTTCGGCCTTATCTCAGCCTTTGATGAGCTTTCCTTACTAAGCTTAATAATTTTTAAGCTTCTGATTTAAAGTGAGAGATGTGCGGGGCACCTGGGTGGCTCAGTGGTTGAGCATCTGCCTTTAGCCCAAGTCGAGATCCTGGGGTCCTGGGATTGAGACCTGCATTGGGCTCCCCACAGGGAGCCTGCTTCTCCCTCTGTCTCTGCCTCTCTCTGTGTGTCTCTCATGAATAAAAAAAATCTAAAAAAAAAAAAAAAAGAGAGACACATACAACTTTTCCTCTCACTTAAAAACTTAGAAGCCATTGTAGGTTATTAATAGGCCTACTTTCAATATTGTTGTGTCTCACGGAACAGGGAGGCCCAAGTCAAAGGAGAGAGATGGGGGAACAGTCAGTCAGTGGAGCAGTCAGAACACAATATTTAAGTTTGCCATCTTATATGGCTGTGGTTTGTGGCACCCCAAAATAATTTTAATAGTAACATCAAAAATTATAAAATTACTGATCACAGATCACCATAAGAAATATAATTAGTAAGTTTGAAATGTTGCAAGAATTACCAAAAAGACATGAAGTGAGCAATGCTGCAAGAGCTGTTGGAAAAATGGTGCCAACAGACTTACTAGATACAGGGTTGCCACAAACCTTAAATTTGTAAAAAAAAACAAAAACAAAAACAAAAACAAAAACAAAAAACCACACACAAAAGCAAAAACAAAAAACAAAAAATCCACACTATTTGCAAAGCTCAACAAAGTGCAATTAAATGAGGTATGCCTGCACAGCAATGAAATTGAATGAACTATAGTCACATGAAAAAAATAGAAATGAATCTCACAAACAATGCTGGGAATGCCAAGACTCATTTATATAAATTTCATTAATAAGAAAACAATATATAGTTCAAAAAGTAGTAAAAATATAAAACAAAAAGGTGACTACTATAAAAGGTAACATGGTAGTCTCCCAAGGACAAAGGGGGAGGTTTGACTGGAAAGGAACAGAGGAACTACAGCAATGTTTTCATTGACTAGGAGTTCATTAAGGAGGTATGTGCTTTTGAATTCTGAAGTTGTACATTTTTTTTTTACCATGCATTATTCTAATTTTAATTTTCTACACTAAAAACATCTCAAAATTAATAATATAGACATTTAAGGCTTTGAATTTTCCCCCAAGCAAAGCACTGACATTATGCTATAGTATTGTTTTTAATTAAAATTATACAAATGTGTATTTCAAGAATCAAATAAAGCTTGTTAGGAAAACCAGCACTACCCACTACCTCTTCTCTAGCCAGCCTTCCCCCATCTGATTTTTAAATAACTTGGTTATACCGGCTTTACATTTTGGATCTAATTGCCTCCTACATAGGAAAATTAACTCTCTTGTATTCCTTCTATATTTTCTATAACCTCCTCACAAGGCCCTACATGGGAATGGCTAGCTGACTTTTCACAAAGGTAAAAAATGTAATTCAATGGGGAAAAAAAAGGTCTTCTCAACAACTGGTGCTGGAGTAACTGAAAATAAAGAAAAAAAAAAGAATATCAACAAATCTCACACTCTATAGCAATGTTAATCTAAAATGCTATAGATTTAAATGTAAAATGTAAAAATATTAATCCTATACAAGCTAGAAACGAAATCATCAGGATCTAGACCTAGAGAAAGAATTCTTAGAAATAACACCAAAAGCATGATCCATAAAAGAAAAAATGTGATAAAGTGGACTTCATCAAAACAAAAATCTTTTATTTACTGTGAAAGATCCTGTTAAGAGGATTAAAAAACAAGTGAGTTGGAGAAAATATTTGCAAACTACCTAACAAAGTCTCTAATCTGGGCGGGGGGTGGGAGTGAATGGGTGACGGGCACTGGGGGTTATTCTGTGTTAGTAAATTGAACACCAATTAAAAAAAAAAAAGTCTCTAATCTAAAATAGAACTCTCAAAACTAAACAGTAAGATATAGCAAGAAATATCAAAATAAGGACGTTTGAAAAACATCATCTCCATTAAACCAACAAGAACAATGGCAAAAATAAAGTCAACATTTTCCAAACGAGAAATTAACCAAAGTCTTGCCTCAATCTGGGGAAAATTTATTCAAGAAAGATGGCTAAATCCTGATTAAGACTAGCAAACTTTGTGACATTTTATTTCGTCCTATTCCCCTTCTCCCACTCTAGTTTTACAGTAGCTTTGGAAGTCAATAGTCTGGGCGCCTGGGTGGTTCAGTCAGTTGACCATTTGCCTTTGGCTCAGGTTGTGAATCCCACATCAAGGTCCCCACAGGGAGTCTGTTTCTCTCTCTGCGTATGTGTCTCTCATGAATAACTAAATAAAATTAAAAAGAAAAAAAAAGTCAACAGTCCACAAGCCTAGTGAAAACCATAGCCAGCAGCTATATGGGGGTGGAGGCCAGGTTGGAGGGGGTGGGGTGCCCAAGAGGGTGGGATCACCTCTACTACATTACCATTCCCAGAGGACTGTCATTATTTGACATGTTGGTGGTTTCTTGGAAGACTCTACTCCTAAAACGATTTTTTTAAAAAATATTTTATTTATTTGACACAGAGGGCAAGAAAGCAGCAAGCAGGAGGAGGAGAAGTAGGCTCCCCAATGAGCAGGAAACCCGATGTGGGGCTTGCTCCCAGGACCGGAGGATCATGACCTGAGCCAAAGTAAGACACTTAACTGACTAAGCCACCCAGGCACCTTCCTGCAAAGCTATCCTAAGAGCTCACCCAATGCAAAAACAAAACAAAAGTTTTCCCCAAGGTTATTTGTCAAAAAACTATTAGAGGCAATTGTTTCATATTGCAGCTGACCAAGGGAGTGGCTAACAGCTGAGACAAATAATAAGCTAACCAAAGAGCTTAAAAATAAAAGCTGGATGCTAAGAAAAGCTGTAATATATTCCTGAGAATATAGTCAGTTGTAAGCACAGGGATGTGCATATGCTCAAGAAAGGCCTGAGAAGGCCCTAACCACTCACCTCTGGCTAACCAGAAGCTCTGCATAAGCAGGAAGTGAAGAGTGAGGCAAAATTACAAAATTCCATTCTGAATATTGAGACTGGGAGATTTAACTGATTCCAGGCATTTAAGGACATCTCTGTCGAACTATCAGACCACTAAGCTAACTGAGTAGACTTCAGTGGCCACCCATGATAAAGAATACAGATTATACAGAATTTGTTTAAAAAAACTGTTTATTAGTTCAATGAACAACAAATGGTTAACAACAACAAGCACTGGGATGGGGAGAATATCTGATTATCAGAACTGCCACATTATTTAAAATGTAGTTTTCAACAACAAAAAAGCCTTAAAAACACATATATAAGAAAGAATGGCTCATACACATGGGAAAACAAACAAAAAGCAGTTAGTAGAAACTATCCAACGAAACAGACATCAGACTTGCTAGGCAATGTTTACAAATCACCCTAAACGTGTTCAAAGAACTAAAGGAAATCTATGTCTAATGAACTAAAGGAAAGTATGAAATGGATGTCTCACAAATACAAAATATAAAGAGACAAATCATAAAAAAGAGTGAAACAGAAATGAATTGAAAAGTAAAAAAATTTACCTAAAATAAAAAAATTCACCAGAAGTCTTCAGCAGCAGATTTGAGTAGGCAGAAGAAAGAAATCAGTGGATCTCAAGATTGAGATTATCTACTCTGAAAACAGAAAAACAAATGAAGAAGGGAAAAAAAACAGGAGTCTAAGATGCCTGAGGGACACCATTAAGCATGCCAATATACACATAACGGGAGCCCCAAAGAGAGAGAGGAGGGAAAAGGGCAAAAACAGTATCTGAATAAACAATGACTAAAAATTCCTCTAACTAATGAAAAATACTAACTTTTTCATTACTCGAGAAGCTCAAAAACTACAATAAACTCAGAAAACAGAGAAGCCTAAAAAAAAAAAAAAAGAAAACAGAGAAGCCTGAAAGGCCATTAGATAAGTGATTTGTCACATACAGAGATCCTCTATAAAATTAATAGTTAATTTCTTATCAGAAACCATAAAAGCCAAAGGGCAATAGGAAGACATTCAAAGTAATGAAAAAGTAATACTGTCAACCAAGAATTCTTTACTTTTCAAAAATGAAGGTGAAGTTAAGACATTAAACAAAAAATAAACAAAAACTGACATAGCTAGTTGCCAGATCTGCCATACAAGAAATACTAATGGCTGAAACGAAAGGACAATAGACAGACAGTAATCTGAATCCACTTGAAGAAGAGCACAGTAAAGGTAGCCAGATAGGTAAATATAATTTTTAATTTTATAACTTTTCTTCTATCTGATTTAAAAGACACACAGAAGCATAATTTGTAGGACAGTAATAGCACAAAAGGAGGAGGAGGAATGGAGCTACACAGGAGCAAGATTTTTGTATATTATTGAAATTAAGTTGATATTAACCTGAACTAGACTGAAATAAGTTAACTGCAATTCCCAGAACTACTGCAATGAGAAAAAAAATGAAAAAAAAAAAAACAATAAGGGACTTCTTAAATGTTACTAGAAAACAATCCATTTGGTACAAAGGAAGGCAACAGTAGAGGAATAAAGGAACAGAAAAAAAATCTTAAGACACAGAAAACAACAAAATAGCAGACATAAACTCTCTCTTATCAGTAACTACATCAAACGCAAATTAATCAGGCATTCCAATCAAAAACCTGTGACTGACAGAAGGGTTAAAAACCCACAATCCAATTATATGTTGTCTAAAAGAGATACACCACAGGTTCAAAGACACTAGATTCAAATAAGCTGAAAGTAAAAGTATGGAAAAAATATACCAAGCAATCTATAATGAAAAAAAGAAGGCTGGAGAGGCTATACTATTAGCAGACACAACAGATATTAAGAAAGAAAAAATTAAAAAAAAAAAAAAAGAAAAAGAAAAAATTAGAGACAAAGAAGGCCATTTTATAATAATAAAAGAGTCAATTCATCAAAATTATAGATCACCTATAAACATATATAACCCAACAATAAAGACTTAAAATATATGAAATAGAAACATACAAAATTGAAAGGCCAAATAGACAACAGACAAAAACAAATAAAAATAGCTGAAGACTTATATACCTCACTTTCAATACTGGATAGAACCAGACCAAAAAAAAACAAAGAACAAAAAAAAAACAAAAAACAAAAAAAACCCCACAAGGAAATGGAAGACTAGAACACTATAAATTAGACTTGACAGACATCTACAGAATACACTATTCAAAACAGAACATTTTCTTCTCAAGTGTACATGGAAAATTCTCCAATACAGACCATAGGTTAGACTATAATACAAGTCTCAAAACTTTTAAAGGAATAAAATCATACAAAGTATATTCTCCAAATACAAGGACATGAAAACAGAAATTACAGAAAGAAATATGGGAAATATGTGGAAATTAAGCAACAAACCTCTAAATAATAGATCAAAAAAATCACACAGGGAGATCATAAAATGTTAAGATTAAAACAAAAGCACAACATGCCAAAATTTAAATGAAGTCAAAGCAATGTTTAAAGGGAAATTTATAGCTCAATACATCTATATTAAAAAAAAAAAATCTCAGGACACCTGGGTGGCTCAGTCATTGAGCATCTGCCTTTGGCTCAGGGTGTGATCCCAGGGTCCTGGGATTGAGTCCCACATCAGGCTCCCCACAGGGAGCCTGCATCTCCCTCTGCCTATGTCTTTGCCTTTCTGTGTCACTGGTGAATAAAAAAAAAAAAAAAAAAAACCTCAATTCAATAACCTAACCTTTGGCCTTAAGAAAAACAGAAAAAGAGAAAACTAAAACAAAAACAACCAAATGAAGAAAGTAATAAAGATTACAGCTTAAATGAATAAGACTAATAATAGAAAATACAGAATAATACGTGAAATCAAAAGTTAGTTCCTTGAAAGTATCAATGAAATTTAAAAACTTTCAGCGAGGCTGACCAAGAAAAAAAAGACAAATTATTACAGTCAAGAATGACAAAAGGGTCATTACTACTGGCATTATAGTAAGAAATAAAAAGGATTATATGGGAATACTAGGAACAGTTCTATAGCAACAAATAACCTAGGTAAAACGAACAAATTTCTAGAAAAAAAAACTACTGAAACTGATTCAAGAAGAGATAGAAAATCTAAATAGACCTATAATAAAACGATTAATTAAAAAACTTACCAAAAATAAACCAGGATTAGATGGATTCTCTAAAGCAACCTACCTTTAAACCAAATGTTTAAAGAACTGACACCAATCCTTCTCAAATCTTCCCCAAAATAGAACAGGAAGGAACATTTCCTAATTCACTTTATGAAGTCATTATTACCTTCATGACCAAAGCTATGACAACATAGGAAAAGAAAACCCTAAGTATCTTTTGAGCAAAATCACAAAAATCCTATTTCACGTGTGCACGCACCACATGTTTCTAAAGACATACCATTTAGATCCTCTTTCCTCTTGTCCCGATCTGATCATTCTTCAGACCTGCTACATCAGGCACTAAATCCTATTTCCTGGACAATCCCTCTTTTTGATTTAACTCATCATTTTGATAAAGTCTATGTCCTCTCGTCACTTCCTGAGATACAGTACAGTTGTAGGTAATATTTTAACAACCTCATATGTTTCATAATTTTAGCCTACTCCCACACTTGACAGCTTGGCAAGGCAACAGAATTAGTAATTTGGAAGTATCTTCCCTTCAAGAATTTTGAAGGCACTATTCCAATAACCATCACTTTCCATTGTTACTGATTCCTAATCTCTTTTATACGCTCCATATGGGAAAGCTGTTGGGTCCTCAGATTTCTTGTGTCTGAAATCTCACCATGAGGTACTCCGGTATGTATTTTTTCCTTCAATAACTATGCTGAGCATTCTATTCTGTAAGCCCTTTAATGTGAAAACACAAGTTTTTTGTTCAATTATTAATTTTCCTCCACACATTTTCTCCCATCCTATAATTCTTTCACATGTTGAACCTGCCAAGTATGATCCTCTTTTTTTTTTTTTTTTTTTTTTTTAAGATTTGAGAGAGCGCACGTGCACAAGCAAGGAGAGTATGGAGAGGGAGAAGCAGGCTCCCCGCCAAGTGGGGAGCCCAATATGGGGCTCAATTCCAGGACCCCAGGATCATGACCTGAACTGAAGGCAGATGCTTAACCCACTTAGCCACCCAGCTGCCCCATTCTCTATTTTCTACATCTCTTTTTGTCCTGCCTTCTGGAAGAGTCCCTTAACTTCATCTTCTAACCTTCTACAAGAATATTAATTAATAACTTTTCTATTAGTATCTCATATTCCATATTTCCTATCCTCTATTATTTCATATTCTAAATGTCTAAGAACTTTGCTTTGTTTTCTGAGGATTGCCTTTATGTGGCAAGCATCTTTTCGTGTTTAAAAGATACAATTATCAAAGAAAAAAAGATACAATTATCTTACTTCCAAACATATTTCAGTAACCTTTGAAGTTTTTTTTTTTTTCTTTTTGAACTGTTTCTCTTCCTCTTTTATACTGGGGTTATCTTCAAATATTTAATGATCCTTAATGTCATATCTTAAAATGAAACATATAAAAGCTGTCTGGATATCCTGTGTTAATGGGTTAGTGTCATTGCAGGATGATCAATCTAAGCCATTTCCATGGGTGGATTCACATCTATTACTATCTGTTGGTCTTTTTTTCCTGATCATTAGTTTGCTATATAACAGAATTAATCTTCCAGTCTCACATCTGGGGTATGTGAGCCTGACACCAAGTGTTCTCAGAATTTAGTAGAGAAAAAGAGGCTGGGGATAATTGCTGGTTCAACATGTAGATTTCTATTCAATTGTTTTGTTTGCTGTAGTATGACACCCTTAACCCAAGCTGTGTGTAGAGTTCTCAAGTACAGAAATCCTCCATTTGAATTTCAGAGAAGAAAGTTGAAGAAACCCCTTCCTAGTACCAGGAGTGTTGCTTGTTATTTTTACACTTTTGGACAATTCTTTCAAAGCACCTGAAGCCACCAATTTCTGAAGCATCCCAGGGTCCACAGTCCAATTCTAGGCCTCCCTAGTAGTAGAAAATTCAGTTTTCTCAGATCTACAAAATTCATTACTACTTGCTGCTTTCCAGCTTCCAAGTTTTACTTCTGTGATCAACTTTCCATTTCTTGTCCTTGACACTCCATGCCTTTTTTAGGAAACCACTATCTTAATTCAATTAGGGATTTGATAGCAAAGTAAATGAAAGTTTTTAAACCCATCATGTTTAAATGAATACTAATCTCATCTGCTTTTTCATGTCAGGTACTCACTGTTGTTAATCTCCAATTTGTATGAAATTTAGGCTTAAATCCCAGTAGGACACAGTTTTCATCATCAAGTAGTTATAACCATTTGGCTTTAACATTTAGTTTTATTATACTTTAGTCAAAAAATATTGGCCGATACAATTCAATTCTTGAATTTTAAATAAACTTCAAATTCTCTTTGAAGCCCGAGACACAATTTTTAAAAAATTCACAGGAATTTGAAAAGAATGCTTATGCTCTATTTGAAATAGTTTGACATACAATAAATAAAAACATACTGCCACACAAATCTTTATAGTCTTAATTTTTATTTGATCTATTAAATTCTGAGATAAATCTAAGTCTCTTAATTTAAAAGGTTGGTGTTATTAATTTCTCTAAAGAAAGGCTATTTAACTCTACGATTCACATTTCAATGATGTTTATCACACAAAAGTTCAAGCCTGATAGTGTTTAGTTCTTTTTATTAAAAAATTTCTTTTTTCATCCACCTTACCCTAGAAAAATTTTAGCCTTTGCTTGACACTAACTTGAAAGTTTTCGTATTTTTGTCATTCCTTTATGTTTAAGGTTTCTATTATTACGTCTCAGATAAAACTCATAAAACCACACATCATAAATTTTTAATCCAAACTGTAAAGAGTGAGGAGAACCAATTCCTGTTACATTAAGAAAAAGCTGTTGGAAGGGTATCAGGTAATTGAACTTGACATGAAGTTGGTGAATAAGCCTTGGAAAATAATAACCACCAGGAGGAAGTTAGACAAGCAGTATCACATTAAAGGCCATCTACTTAGGATGCCATTTGTGTCTCTCTTAATGGCAATGCCACCACTAAGGCATTCACTGACACAGCACAAGAAAGACTTTGCTTCCATCACAGCCACTGGAAATTATCTCTATCTCCTCCATTTCTTTTCTGAATGAACTTTTCATTTTCAGTAGGATCAATGTATATGGAATAGTCGATTTTGTTCTCTAGTCCCCATCCCTCTCAAACTGTGGCCTCTGCTCACACACATGGTGATTTTTAGTTGCTTTTCACCTTGCACCCAAGCACAGCGCACAAAGGTGAGGATGGGTCGATTTCCAAGAAGTTTACAGGCAAACAGGAAAGAGCTGAAAGAAATCCAGGGGAGGGCTTTCAGGGAAGCTTCCTATTCCCATACCTATAGTTCATCAGAATAATCAGAGTAGATAGTTCTGCTGTTATCCCTTCTCACCCATACTATTTATAATAACCCAAATGCCAAACTTCAGAGATAATGGATGAAATCTCTATTTCCAGTGACAATAGGGAACAGCCTATTCTCTTTTGCTTTAACTGATATCTCAACAGATAACTTGGACACAGTCAAATGTACCTCCCCATTTTAACGTTGTTGCCAGAAACCTCACTAACTTCTTTACTCAAGTTAACCCTATATTAACTGTGAGAATGGTTAAAATGTAAACTTGTTAAAGCAAGACTAACATATTATCTTAAACTCCTAGACTCTGTAAACTCCCAAATTCTGTTCTATTTATAAACTCTAGAAAGAGCAAAAATCAATTTTTAATTACTTCTATAATTTTTTCATATTTTTCTAATTCTTCTGGTTTAAAGGATGCCTCGGTAGTACAGTCAGTTAAGTATCCAACTCTTGGTTTTGGACAGGCTGTGATCTCAGGGTCATGGGACTGAGCCCTGCATTAGGCTCCATGTCTGCTTGAAACACTTTCTCCCTCTGCCCCTCCCCACCACCCATGCTCTTTCTCTCTCAAATAAATAAATAAATCTTTTAATCTTACTATAAGATATGGTATACATTCAATTTAAGAACTCTTTCAAACTCAAATAAAGATAAATAACTTACATCTTAAATATCAAAAATTACTATTGCTCAGGGGGAACTACAGGGATTTTCCCCCCTATAAAAGCAGTATGTTTTCAACTATTCCTAAATTTTAAAGTATTTATTTTAAAACAAATTTAAACACTGGTATCCAGACTATTTTTATCTGTTTTTCCACCAACTTCTATACCAATTAAAATGTCTCTTAAACCAAGGCTAAAATGTACTATTATGACTCAAAATATAACATTACAATTACGAGCTCGTCTTAATATTAATTTCAAGTATTTTCTTTTTTTTTAGTTCAAAGCACTAGCAATTCAGAAAATGCCACTACTGTATAACTTTCTTGGGTTTTAGTTTTCAAATCAAACTTAAAAGCTCATCATTTTTTTAATAGAACAAGGCAGATGTATCCCAATTAGTGTTATTTATTTGCACATTGTGTGTCCAAGTAAATTTATTTTCAAAAGGAGATAATAAAACTGTTCCATTCTTAGTTTAACTTTGCACAATAAACTTAGGAGCTACATATTTCACCTGCTTGATTTTAAAAGTACTCATCCTTACTCTTAATGTATCCTCCTTCCCACCCACCAAGATAACCACCTCTTACTGCCCTTTCCCACTTTCAATTACTTCTCTAATCATGTTACATCTAGCTACTAATCTTTTTTTTTATTTTTCTTCATTTATTTCTGTTCAGTGGCCTTCCGTAGAATCCCTTATTTCTAACTCAAATTCCTTTAGATTAATCCAGCAGAGGCCACAATCATATCAAATTCATTTTTTGTTATATTCACTTAAATTGACTCTATTCAGAGTAAGGAAAATACTTGCATTCCACAATTCTCATCTCTGTGCTTAATATGCTTTTTTCCCTAGTTGACATTCCCTTCCCTATCCACTAATCTAATTCATATCACTTCTTCAAGTCCTACATTGGAAAATTATTTTTGCCAAGAAGCTTTATTAAGATATGACTCATTTTATTTTGTGTCAACTCAGTAATTCAAATGTTTCATTATTAAGTGCTCCTCAAGTTGTGTCTGAGTTCATGAGCTCTTTAGAGGAACCATATTCTTTGCCCAAATATCAGCATTCTTATCCCTCCTGAGATACCAAGTGAATTCTATATAATAACTAAACCAATGAAAACAAGCAAAGGTTGGAGAAAATACAACCCTGCAAATAAAGTTTTTCTGCATACAAAAAAATCCAATCTCCCAAAACTAAATTCAATGTAACATTCACTTTTGTCAAAACAACACAAAAACATAGAACATACGGTTAAATATGTTTTTTTCCCTACCCATAGAAGTCAGCTCTTTAGGCTGTTATTTAATAACAATCTAATTATTTTTGTCTGCGGTTTTCTAAATCTCACCCAAAAGGTATTATATGAAGTATATATATATTTTTTAGATAATAACCATATGTTTTCAAGGTCTAATCAACCAATTTTGCTTTAGCCTTCTATACTTCACAAATACAAAACCTACATAAGTTGTTGAGGTTTTATTTCTTTAAGACAACTATTAAAATTCTTAAAGCAAGGATATATTAAGTTATTATATATCTTTAAAAACCAAAACTTTATATAAATATTTTCACTTATAAGTTTAAAAGCATTTGTAAACCAAACGTTAATGAGAAAGTATTTTCCTGTCCACTTCTGCAATTTACAAAACATATCTATTTCTCAAAACTAGGCATACTAGAATGTAAAGATACATTTTCACTGTTATGTACTTTTCACAACTTTATTAAAATACAGATTTCAGAAACAAAAATCCTTCTCCCCAAAGCACCAATTGTTACACTAGTAAACAAACCTTTCATAGCTCAATATTTATGAAACACAGTATTATAACCATTAATTCCATTTTGAAAAAAAAAAAAAAACTGATTCAAGCACTAGAAGTAAAAATCATGATCAATAATTCCATTCCAGGGATCCCTGGGTGGCTCAGCGGTTTGGCGCCTGCCTTCGGCCCAGGGCATAATCCTGGAGACCCCGCATCGAGTCCCACGTCAGGCTCCCTGCATGAAGCCTGCTTCTCCCTCTGCCTGTGTCTCTGACTCTCTCTCTCTGTATGTCTCTCATGAATAAATAAATCTTAAATAAATAAATAAATAATTCCATTCCAGTTCTCATTTTGTAAAGTGTACCTCAATGGATTTTAACCATTCAAATTTTTGTGTAATTATCCTTAAGAGGACATTCTAGTTCTTTATACATAAATGTCAAAATCTTTCAAGTTGAGAATCCATACTGAGCTGTAAACAGAAGTATACCACTTTATTCTTATCCCTACAATCACAATCAGAAATACTAAATACCTTATTAAGTAACCTGCAATGCCTGAAAGCTAACTCACATAATGCTTAGAAGCTACTATTAAAGAGATTCCAAAAGGCCGCTATATAAGGAGGCAATCCAAGACCTCCTCTACCTACTTCTTGGCTATGTGCCTAGAGAATACTGTAATGAAAGCAAGCCAGATAACTATGTTATCTGTAGAAGCAATTCAAAATCTCTGCATTCTAAACAAATTTTCTAGTCATAAAACTTCTAAAGGGTCAATATTAATGAAAACTAAAAAACACCTCTCTGATCTTGGCATAAACCATACTGAAAACAAAACAAAACAGAGGAGCCGTGGTACCAACTATTTATCGTCTGCTTACCTCCAGATTCACTTAATGCCAAACAAGGATAGAAAACAAAGAGATTCAAGCCATCAGTTCTTATTGTAAAATTTCACTGAGCTGTATTTGTAAGATTTGTGTACTTCACTGAATTTAAGTTATACCTAAATAAAACATTTAAGGGCACCTAGGTGGCTCAGTCAGTTAAGCATTTGACCTTTGATTTCAGCTCAGGTCATGATCTCCAGGTGGTGAGACTGAGCACTATGTCTGGCTCCGCGCTCAGCAGGGACACTCTCAGCCTCTCTGTTTGCCCCTCCCCTCCACTCATGCTCTCTCTCAAATAAATAAAAACATCTTTAAAAAAAATAAAACATCTAAAAATAACTCACCAATAGTCAAACCTAAAAACCTTTTCTCAAATCTCATCCATTTTGATCATTCTCCGTCATACTTCTAAATTACAGAACACCAACACACCCTAAGCACAACTCTTTCCCCTTAGGAGACCTTATGAGGCTTTGTTAGATTAGTATTCTCCCAGCATTTTTCTTGTTCTGCCTCAGATTAATTCACTTCAATATTAATATTAAATGTTCAAAAAAAAAAAAAATAAATGTTCATGTACAATACGTGGGTGGCTCAGGCACCCTCCAACATATTTCACACATACATATCCCCCATGCAAAACAAATTCCCTAGATTCAAGTCACGCTATTATCTGATTTCAAGTTCTATCTCCTATTTTAATTCCCATCACTTTACAGATTTGTTCTCTAGCATACTCTTTTCTTAGCTTTTCTTTAAGGCTCAATTCGATTTCTACTTTATCCTTTATTCATACTTGTACAGAACTTACTATCTAAACTTTCCACATACTTGTAGAGGTCTTACTATCTGTAACTGCACTGTCCAATATGAAAGCTATGGTGCTATAAGCACTTAAAAACGGCTAATCTGAATTGAGATGTGCTTTAAGTGTGGAACACACACTTTTGATTTTGAAGACTTGGCATTAAAAAAAAGAATGTAAAGTATCTCAATTGTATTTACATATTGAAAGAATGTTTTGAATATACTGAGTTAAATAAACATTAATAAAATCATTATTACCTTTTTATTTTGTAACATGGCTATAGAAAATTTTAGATCACATTTATGGCTCAACAAATTTCTATTGGGCAAGTGCTGCTCTGTATAATTTATTTATGAAAGCCCCATAAATTATCTTTTACTACAGGTCATCCACCCAATGAGACTATAGGAATTTGGTATATTTTCCCTTTTATAAAGATTATTACATTAGGAATTACAGAGAGTAACAAACAGAATTAAGTGCCCATTTAATTTTAATATCCCTTTTAAAATACTTCTAACAAGGAAGCTTATAGCATTTCAAAGTATAAAAATATAAGAAAAGTTGTTTTCTGATGGCTACTGAAAATTTCAACCACATTTTACATTTATCCAATTTTGAGTTAAGTATCTCATCAAATAGTATTATTAAACCTGTAGCTTTTCTAATACCAGAGAGTATTAGTTCTGATTAACCTACATTATTTTTCTTCTTGGTCACTCCGTAAGGAAAAAAGGCAGCTTCCACTTTGACCAATATCATTGTACCAACATCCAGCAGCCAAGACAAAGAGCTTTTATATGGTGGTATGAATAAACAATGTGGGCAATAAGACATTGCTTGAACATTGCTTTTCTGGGTAGCCAGAAAAATGCTTTTACAATGTTGTTTTATAAGTAGGAAATAAAACTTACAAATTGTATAATTAGGTTAAAGTAGAGACAGAAAGGAGAGGAAGGCAGAAAATAAAGAACTCATCTGTAGAATCAAGACATGCCTATATTCAAACTTGGCTGCTGTACTATTTACTATCTATGTAACCCGAGTCTGAGTTTGTTTCCTTGAATATAAAATGAGAATATATATATCAAGCATTATTATAAGAAATACATAGGAGATGCTTAATTAACGTCAGGCTCATCTCCGTTTCCTTTAATACTAATGACTGCACAATGGTGACAAGATTATGGGTGACTTTTTCTCCTTTCATTTTCTAAATCACTGAAAACACGTTTAAGGGTATATGAAACTTCTAATTTTTCATACACCCCTTTGCATGTGAACTTAAAATTACCTTTACTAGCTTTCTTTTACAAATTTTTTTTTTAAAGCCTAAAGATTTGTGTTGGTAGTGGGAGAAGTAGGTGGTAGAAGAAAAAATAAACAAGTTTAAGACTGTATCAGCACAAATACAAAACAAAGTATGAAGAGGAAAACAGCAAAGGAAATGCTGTTTGAGGAAATTCCCCTTAGACTAAGCAATGAAAAGATAACGTGCCTCTTCTCAATCTAGCTGCTGTTGAAACTAATCTTCTCTCCTATCTGAGGTTTATATGTATATTATATACAAATACACACAACCACTCATTCTTCTCTCTACTAATGATCACCACCATCCTCAGGGTCAAAAATTTAGAGAATAGTGAAGAAACTCAGGATATTATAACAAAGATAAACCAGCACATCGGTTGGGAAATAACTTCATTAAAACATACTCATTCCCAAGTGTGTTTATTCATCAGCTGACAGTAGTAAGAGGGAATGTGTTACTAAATACTGAACCTATTTAATAGCTTTTGCTGCTAGAACTGGAGAAGGTACACTTTGATGCCTGCCTCTGACTTCCTTTGTAACAACCTTCCTTTGTAGACATGGGTCTAACAAAGGAACATGAGCAAAAGTATACAATTCCAAATCACTTGCAGGTGAAAATTTCAAGTTACTATATATTAAAAAAAAAAAAAAATCAAATGGTAATAGTAGTACTATAAAAGGTAACGTTTGCATACCCATTGTGTACCAGAAAGCTAAGGATGTGAATTATGCAATGTAAACCTTAAGCCTCTATGAAGATGGTATTATTGTTAAATCGTCTTGCTTAGTGCTCACACAGCTAGTTTTAAGTACTCTCTATGCCCAACAAAGAGTGGGGTCTCAACTCACACCTCTGAGATCAAGAGTCACATGTTCCACAGACTGAGCCAGCCTGGTAGCCCCACAGAGCTAGATTTTAACCCCATCAGTTTTATACTTCAAGGCTTACATTCTTAAATCTTATCTCAGCCTGCCTCTTTATTCATATATAATTACAAATGTAACTATGATTTCATGTGTGTGTGTGTGTGTGTGTGTGTAATAGTCAATAAATCAATAGTAAGCAACAGGCAATTAATTTCCACTTTGGCAAGGTTTTATCCACCTTCCCAAGCCATTCAACAATTGGGAATCACTCCCTCCCCAATAAATGGTGTTCTGAAAATAATAGTTATATTTACAATCTTCCTCAAGAGACTGATGAAAAAAGATATGCATAAGCTTTCAAGTAAAAAGGATAAATGACATGGAAGAAAGGATAAAAACGTTAATCTTTTATAAAAGTTAGATAAATAACTGATATAATACAGATATATATGCTTTGTAAACTGTAAAATACTTTAATCCTAACTTTATTAGGAGTTTATTTGAAATTATCCATTTGGCTCCTAACGTATTCGAATTCCTGAACTTTGTACAAAAAGTCTTTTAAAAGCTTTTAAAATCTATATATTTGACTTCAATGAATGATATACATACTAAAAGGCTTAATACCTAAAAATCATATTTATCACTCTAACCAACTTCAACTATACCAGTCTAGACTAATAGAATTGCAAGGAACAAATTACTCATCTATACTTTTCACAAAGTTACTTACAAGATCACAGTTCCAAGAATCCCAAATGAAATGGGAAGGCTACAGCTTGCAAACAGAAGAGGTAAAGCAAAGATTAGTAGAGGGAGAGTACATATATATATATACATATATATATATACACATATATATATATACATATATATATGTGTATATATATATATATATATATAAAGGAAATATCTTAGAAACACCAATCTTAATCCAGCTTCTGTTTCCTCCATCCAGAAGTGTGCACTGTTGCTTCTGTACTGGCATGCTTCTTTTCTTCCCCCCAAAATCCTCTGCTTTTCTCCTCCTGGAAAGTTATCTCACAGAACTTTTTTGTTTTCCTTGCTTTTTTTGTTTTCCTTGCTAACATCTCTAAGCTGTTAAGGAATGTCCTACCTTGAACTTAATATTGTAACTCCTCATAATTAACATAAGAGTTCCTAGTAAAGTCAAAAATTTTAAAAAAAACTTAACAGTAGAGCAACGAAGACCCTGAGATGAGAAAATACCTTTTTCATGGAGACCTCCACCTTCCCGAAGAAAGACTATGAATCAAATTTGTTGTTCTACCTTCTAGATCTCCGGTGATCTTTGTATTTGTTTTTAAGAGAAGAACAGAAATACTTCAGCCAACCAGCAGGGTGAGCTAGTGCTAGAATCAGATTGATTATTGTCAACTTTCTGAAAATTCAAAGATGTAAATGGTTTGTAATATTAAAAGCAAAATTTCCTACTAATAAACCTGAATTAAAAGACAATACTTCTAGATCTCCTTTAGTCATTGCTACATCTCATAACTGTAAATATTTACAGATTCTATCTACAAAATAGTCTCTATAAGGATTAATGATGATAAATATAAAAAATTAGAGCTCATTTGAATACCTATCCAAAATATCATGATAGTCATCCTTTATTCTCATGTTTTATTGTACAGGATTATTGATTGAAAAATTAAAAACACTTTTTTAAAAGGACTGCTAAAATTAGTGTTTTAAAAATTAGGACTGGGTAATTCAACACACCTATTTCTGAATTCAGGGCAAACTGCTGCCCTAAGATTGCCTAAAAAGCAATCATGAGAAAAGTATTCCTACAAGAATAAGATCTACTCTTTTCCTTTGGAATCACACCCTGAGAAGAGTCTAAATAAGTAACCCTAACACTAACAGTGTTATCTAGGACAAACCTGATCTCCTCTGACAACCAATTTCTCTAAATTGCAAGTATCCCCACCACTTCTAATGACGGTCCTTGAGTCTCTCTTCTCCCCATGCTACCCAATACCGTCTCAATTCAACCACACCAAAACTCTCTCTTGTAACTTGAATAACAAATTAAAACTGCAAAATGTTTAAGGTTTGCAGATAACAGACTCACTTTATAATTACAAATAACCTGAGAGTAATCCTAATTATCACAAGACTAAAATGTAATTAAATCCACTCACACGGTGTTGAAAATTAAGAAATAGCTTATCAACTTTCTTAAAAAATCAGTAATTTAATCACACTTTAAGTGACCCATAAAAGCTTTAAGACCTCAATACAATTTAACAGTTTTTACTGTATTTGATATCCAAAGAAGTTAAAGAACTGTGGTAGTAGTAATATTAACAAGTTGTTTTTAACAAGGGTCAATCTAAGTGACAGGTCCATCTATCCAACAAAAAGTTGTTACAAACTGAAGCCGAAACTACCATCATCGTTTTCAGCATCTTGTTTCTTTTGTAATAACTGGTAGTAATGACAGTTATTTCAAACCTGCTTTTTAAAATTTCTGGGTCAAGAATGCTTTTTGAAAACCTCAAAATTCAAAAGCAACATTGCTCCTGAAATGGCTGTATTTTGGATCTGGAATTATTCCACTGGCAGTCATTTTAAAAACTGTATTACCATATTATGTTAAATGAAAGTTCTTAACTTATTGTCACAGAATTTCTCATTAATAGTTTCTCACAGATACTTTCAAACACTCTCACATTTTATTTTTTTACCATTATTAGTTACAGAGAGTCATCTTCTCATCCCAGCAATGTGACCAATGAAAGGAGCAAGGGGGTAGAAACTGAAAAGACAATTTTCCATTATCCATGAACTCAATCATATCTGGCCCTAAATAGATCTTAAACAGTGGATATAACTAGCTGCTCCGAGATTCCTTCCACTCTAAAACTGCATGACTCAGTAATACATTTTGCCCATGTCAATGCATCTCCTATTCTTTTAATACAGTTAAGATTGTTCTATTCTTCTATTAGAAGAAGGAAAGCTAAGCGGGGGGGGGGGGGGGGGGGGGTGTGGAAAACATACGACTGAAAGAAGCGAGGAAAATGAAAGCTTTAAGTCATATTAAAAAACCCAAATTTTAATTTGGACAGACATCTAAAGTCAACGATCTAAATGTGTTTATCCCTTCAATCACATAATTTACTCTGTTAATGTGACCTGGTCAAAACAGTAGTTGTTTCCAATTGCTGTACTTCAAATATTAGTTCACACCATATACAAAGTATGGTGCAGCCCTAAGTGCAGGGTCCCTTCAAGTTATGTTAGAATTCTAAAGTTTCCACTGCACCAACAGTGATCGAGCCTTCATGTTTCGTCTATTATGGTGTCTAAAGTAAATTATAACCACCTCATAAAAACTAATTTTTTTCCTCACCAAAGCTACCAAGGCGTGACTACTGCCATCACATTTCCTGGATACTTACACATGACACTGAAGACAAACAGCAGGTTTCCTTGCTTTGAGTAACTGGAGTTGTCTTATTTTTTTTGAAAACGCTTTCCTTCTTCTTGGACCAAAGAAATGTGACTAAACTACTGCAGAGAAGCAATATACTATTAAGGCAAATCTAATCTATCATCCAGATGCAACAAGCCTGGCATTAGTCAGAACCGGCCAGAAGAGATGATGACGGTGTTTTGGTATTTTTCTGTTGTAATTATTGACTTGTATACAAAACAGGACCATCATTTAGGCCCCCATTGCGTTTACCCCCTTGTGGAATACTTCTCAATGACCCAACAACAAAACAAAAACAAAAACATCTGAAAGTCTAAACATGAAAGTTTTATGACGACTAAGTTTATGTCAGTATTAATTACTCAGGCAGTTCAAGAAAAGTTTTCCACTAATGTCGCTAAACCATGGATGGATCCCAACACGAAAGTCGTCTGTGGAAGTCTCGTAACGAGAAACCTTTAGCTCCACCACCTAAGTCTCCAATCACTGAGAAGGGTCTGGGACAACTCATCTTCAGGTTCCCGGGAGAAGTGGAGCACACCTGCTTTTCCTCTGGCAGAGATAAAGCTCCCAGGGACACAAAGGCCAGGGAATCAGACAGACCTGGAGAAGCAAAAAGCTTTAGCTGGACACCCACCAAGCCCCGGGCAACCCAAACACTCGGGGCGATTTACCTCTGGCTGTTACTTCCCAGGCACCTAGCGGCATAAGACCTGGCGGAAAGGGGGGGAGGGGAGGGCTCTGCGGCCCCGGGCCCAGTTAGGGGAGGGGTGTGGACCCCTCCCGCCAGAGCTGGAGCTTCTGGCCACAGCCGAGCCGCCCCGAGGAGGGCTTGGGGGCTGCTCTCGGACCGCCCCGTTACTCGGAGCGTTGCAATGGCGACCGCCGGGCTCCCCAAGCCGCCTCATCTCGGCCCCTTCCCCCTACTGCTCACTGGCTGCTCGGCTTCATGTGACTAAACAAAACCCCCAAGTCTAGTGCCCGGCTCAGCCCCTTTGTGTCCGCTCCCGGATCCTCCGACGCCGCCGAGGAAAGCGCCCCCCCCCGCCCCCCCCTCTCCGCCGAGTCCCGCCCCGCGGCGGCGGCCGCCGCTCACCTCAGGCTCCGCCGCCCCCCGCGGCCGCCGCGGCCGCCGCCTCCCCGAACCCGGGGCCCGGGCTCCTTGTGTAGCACCAACTCCGCCTCCTCGGCCGCCGCCGCCATCTTAGCCTGTGCGGCAAAACGCGTCCTTTTGGATGGTTGGGACCCAGCCTAGGGCGTAGCTCCCCGGGCCCGAGCGCCGGAGGTCGCGTCCCCCGAGTTCGGCCGCCACCCTCAATCCCGCCGCCGCCACAGCCCAGAGGCCCGAAACCCACTCGAGCCCCGGAGATTCCGACCAAATAACCCCTGAAACTCACAGTTTGGTGCCGTGTGCGTCAAACCGGGGCGACGTTGGGAGCGCGCGGCGTCCCCGCGTCACACGCCGCTCTGTACGCTACTCGGCTCCAACGGCCCCCTCCGCTCCCCGCTTTTCGCCTCCGGCCCCGGTTCCCACGGCGCAGGCGCGCTGCTTTCCCGCCTCTGCCGCGCTGCGGGCCGCGGGGGCGGCCGGCGAGGAGCGGCGCGGCGGCTCGGCCCGGAGGGAGCGCGGGGGCCAATTAGGCCAGCGGGGGCCGCCGGAACAGTGCAGCTCTGTTCTCGGGTGCCAGAAACCAAACAAGGTCACCTCCCCCAGCGCTGACCTAATCACTCTCAAGGAGGTTCCCGCCCCAAAGTAGGCACGCTCCAAATATGGTGGTGCCCAAACTCTCAAAGACCCGAGCACTTCGGCGGGCCTAGGCCCTTTAAGGTGGAACAGGCCCATATTTGATTTCCAGAACCACTGGCGTGCCAAAATCCCCTTTTCTTTTCCTACTGTTGATGAAAACGGCTAAGGGACTCAAGATTGCCAGGCGCAACCTTAACGGCAGGGGAAGGTTTGGATCTTAAGGGAGCCAGTTGTTGGGAGATGCTCCGTGGCCAGGCAAAGCATCAAATGTGGCAACTCCATTAGCGCAGCAGCCTACCCTAAGAGGTGCCCAGGGTTTGGCCCCATTTGATTCTTGCAGATTTCAAGGGCACGGAGGATGCTTGCTCCCTGCATCACTCAACATGCCAGGAGTCTCCAAATTAAGGTGATGTAAGAAGCACTTGAGATACCAGTTAACCCTTGGATGAATCAGTAGGTCCCAACAGAGTTCTGGAAAGCTCCCTTTTTAACAAGCGTCCACCCCCCCCCCCACCCCCCCAAGAGTCTGAGGTCAGTTTCACATACTATATATCCTTTGAGATACACTGACTTCGGGGTATTATTCTGTTTGCCTTTGAACTGAGCAAACAAGAGGTTGCTAATATGTTTGACATGAACCAAAAGTTCCCAAGGGATCTATCTACAAGTCCTGTCTTAAATTCTTCAGCTCTTCTGAATCTCTGTTTTCAGTTTAAAGGGGAAAAAGAGTTTCATTAGTTTAGCAACTATCATAAACTGTGATCCTCCAAGCCCTCAAGATGTTGTTGATATGCAGAGAAATACACTGTAATTGTGCTTATTGGACGAAAATGAGGAACATTCTCTTTCCTGTGCTATAGTGACTCTCAACATCAGCAAACATAGATCTCCAACAACAGATATTTACACTTGCTGTATTAATATAACAGCTAGCACTTAAAAAAAAAACAAAAAACACCACACAACTAACACTTCTGAGTGCTTACAAGGTACCAAATATTGTCCTAACTCACTGAATTTCATTACAACCTAATGTGGCAACGGGAGGTTAGGTGACTTTCTCAAAGTCACACAGCTCTTAAACTCCTTAAAATGTGACTTTTCCTTCCTTATTTACACAAAAGAGTGAATAGTAAAATGTAAATGTGTGTATTTTTTCAGCCAATTGACGGGGGATCCCTTTGGGTCATTTCATCTGCAGAATCATTAAAATTGGACGTTCTCCATTTACTACTGGATTTACAAGTAATAAAAATACTTTGTACTATGAAAATTCTCCAGATATGTTATCACTACAAAAAGAGGTTACCAAAATAAATAAATAAATAAATAAACAAAAATCTCCCAACCTCTGTTGTGAATCTATAATACTGACTGACTAATGTACAGACGTATCCTACCACGAGCAAATAGAACCACTTAGAACTCAACTATGATCCAGAACCTGTCTCACTAATGAAGCTGTTTGTTTATACTAGAATCCAGCAACTAAGATATAATACTATAGGTACAGTAGTATCAGCAATAGTTGTGATTAATTAAAGCAGTAGTAGTTGATGAAACTACAAACAAAATAGGTGTCAAAAAAACTGATGAGTAGAAAGCTTGAATAAGGTAATGCAAAAAGAAAAAAAATGTAGGTAAGTGGAAAAATCCAAGGACCAGTTATGTGGCACAATGCAAAAGTATTTAAAGATATTAAAAGGAAATTGTAGTTGAGAATAAACATCAAGATGTGGAAAACAGTTTGACTCTGGGAGAAAATTCACAAAGCACATCTCCTTACCATAATAAAATAATGCTCTGATAAATGCATCTGATTAAGAATCTTTTTTTTTTAAGATTTTATTTTTTCATGAGAAACACAGAGAGAGAGAGAGAGAGAGAGAGAGAGGCAGAGACACAGGCAGAGGGAGAAGCAGGCTCCATGCAGGGAGCCCGATGTGGGACTTGATCCCAGGACTCCAGGACCACGCCCTGGGCCGAAGGCAGGCGCTAAACCACTGAACCACCCAGGAATCCCTGATTAAGAATCTTTTAAAAGAAAGAGAGAGAGGGAAGAAAAGTTACTCTAGTGAATAGAATTACCCAATAAAAGATACAAAGTAAGCTGTGGTCTCAAATGACCCAATCGAAAAGAAAAAGCAGTTTGATGTTGGATAAAAGCAGGTAATTCTGCACATTCTAATACTTCTGAAATCCAAGCAAAAAGAAAAAAATGAAACTTGATTAATCTACTATTCTACTAATAAAGACAAGTTTTGGGTTTATCTTAGGGCCTCTCTAGTTCTAGACTCACCTCTGAGTACCAAGACTGCGAGGCAGGCTCATTTGTGGAACTGCAACTATTGTAATGTTTGTCATTTGTAGTGGGGGTAGGAGGATATTCAGCATACATAAAGATAAAGTAAATAGAAATCCCATCTTATATTTATTCTTGTCTCATATTAACTCAAGCACAGAGCCCTATACATAGCAGGTATCCAATAAACAATTTAGTTCAATTCAACCAATGTTCACCGATTGCTCACTCTATACAAAGTCCTGTACTAGGCACCACGACAGAAAGAAGAATAAGTTTGTTGGACGTATTTAATAAATACCAGTTGAACGCACGAGGAGCTTTTACAGCCCAATAAAAGAACTAGACAAAAAATATAATCAACCCTCAATTTACCAGGGAATGGGGAAGATGAGGAAGTAGATAATAAAGATTTCAAAATCATAGTTAAAACTTCATAAGGGGTGAGGGTGGCTCAGTCAGTTAAGTGTCTGGCTTTTGATCTCAAGTGTCCTGAGCTCAAGCCCTGCTTTGAGCTCCATGCTGAGTATGGAGCCTACTTTAAAAAAAAATTTTTTTTAAGCTTTTTAATACAAAACCTTGTAAAACATGGTAGCAAAATAGGTTTAGTAAAGATATATTTTTTAATATTTAGGAAGAATTATATCTAATATTTAGGAACATATTCAGTACTCTAACTTACCAGCCTATCGGAAGTAGACCATGAAAATATATGTTTGTTCACAGAACACATGTAGAAAAAGAAAATAGTGGGTCATGGAAACTTAAATAAAAAATATTTGTGAAATAAGTAGAGAAGTCCAAGAAAACAAGAAATGGAGGGACAGAGAGAAAAAAGAGATTCAGGCATGAGAGTAACACCACAGAAACCAAAGAAGTATTGGTAACAGCTGACTACCATAATAAATAATCTCAATGGCTTCACACAGTAAAGTTTCATTCTTATTCAGGTCACACTCCACTGTAGTCAATGGGAAGGAGAGGGAGACCCTAAAGTACCAAAGGTCCTTCCACCATTTATTTGACTCTACCATCCCTGAAGGTCTTAGAGTCTTCTACTGGATCCTGCAAAGAGACAGAGTACACATGGAGAAATGAGTGCCATAAGTTGAAGGGCCAAGCCCAGAAGTGGCACAAATCACTTCTCACTTTCCGCTAGTCAGCAATTTAGTCACATGGTCCCACTTAACTGCAGGCGGAGCCTAGGAAATGTAGTTAGGCAGTGTGCCCTGGAGGAAAAGGAAATGGGACTGGTGAACACAAAGCAGGGGCTCTGCACATCCTGAGTAAATGTAGCAAAGAGGTTATGAAAGAGAAGTGATGTCCACTGGGTATACAAGATCATTGGTGACCTTGGTAAGAGCAAAGTCAGTGGAGTGACTCGGCCCACTGTAGTGGGTTCAGGAGTAAATGAAAAGGGAAGAAGGGGAAATAGCAACAGAGCCACTCTACTCACAAGGCTGAGAGACTAATCTCAGGCTCTAGGTAAATGCCACTACTCAAGGATTCTTGGCAACTAACCAGCCAGCCTTCTCTTGGTTAGAAGAAAGCCCTCACTAGGCCTTCATCAAATTTCCACACACATTAAATTTGAGAAATGCCTTTATTGTTTATTTTTTCCGCAGTGAAAGATTCCAGATGTTCTGGGATATTTGGTTGAGATCCATCCAAGGAAAAAGGGCATCTGCAATTTCAGCCAGCCATGTGCTTTACTATACAAAATGAACATAAAATAAGCCAATAGGTTACATTAAATGTATTGATTTCCTTTGTAATCAATAATTAGGAGCTATTACTGTACAAATGTGTTCCTTTGACTATATTATAATAATTAGAAATTATATTTTTATATCTCTAGTTTAATTGTAAATGGCATTAAGTATCTTCTAAATGAAACTTAAAATCTCTATCATAGATTACTTAAATTTTCTAAAGATGTTGAAGAAGGAAAGGAAGAGTAGTTACAACTTTTAAAAAATAGATTTAGGAAACATTTAGTCTGAAATAAAAATACAGTTCTAATATATGACACATCGTTATTTATTTTTCTTATCCATTTCTCTTCTTGTTCTGGAACATTAATTTTTTATTTTTTTATTATTATTATTATATTTTTTTACAAACTCTGTCAGATTCATTCTGATTGCCATACTTCACCCTCAACATAAAATGGTTTTGGCCTCCACATAGCTGATGAATTTAATCCTTTTCTACCTGGACCTGAACAGTGCACTGAAAATATAGAGCTGCTCTCTTCTTTAATATTCATGTGGTGCCTAAAATATTCCAGGCATTGTACTGGGCCCCTTGGAAGATGTGAAAGTAAAGAGAACACTCTCAACCCTCAAATGTCTTATGGTCAAATAGATCAAAAGCCACATGCTCAAAGTGCTGTTTGCATTTTAAAGTTGACAAAGAAAGAGGTCCACTTTCTATTCAACTAGTGCCTCATGTGGGAAAGATAATGCCAAGGAGTCATTTTCCTCTAGGGTTTGGCTCTTAGCTTTGCAGGTTGAGAATCAATTAGACCAGAATTGATCAAGTTCAGAAGCACGAAATGTATAAGAGACAAGTGTATAAATCACATGTTAATATATTAATTTACAGGAAAAGTTCTGACTGCCAACCATAATAGAATACTCAGACAGATTGATCAACACATTCCCTCCCCTGTAGAGAAGGATGCCAGAAACACCAAATTACTTGCTCAATGAGCATGGAATGATTTGAAAATGATCTTAACAGATGGTGTCATGAAACTTTGATAGCAAACCGCACTCTGCCATGAAGATGTACCTGTCAAGGGAACTTAAACTGTTAGTCTGTTCTCACCAGGAAAATAACTCTTATTTTCCTTAAAGATAT